>NC_030444.2:3405942-3605942 GCF_001660625.3 Ictalurus punctatus
GCCTGGGCTCGTATGGCAACTTGGTGGTGTTCCTCTTCTTCTTTGACCCAGCATTCCGCAAGTTCCGTACCAACATTGACTTTATGATACTGAACCTGTCTTTCTGCGACCTGTTCATCTGCTGTGTTACTGCACCCATGTTTGCGCTCATCCTTTTCCTGGACGTCGGGGACAGTGGAGGTGGTGTATCAAAGGGCTTTTGCTTTGCCTTTCATCTCACTAGCTCAGGTTTCATCATCATGTCATTGGAAACAGTGGCAGTCATTGCCTTGCATCGGTTGCGCATGGTACTGGGCCAGCAACCAAACCATGCTGCCTCCTTCCCATGCACTTTGACCCTCACTGCCCTGCTGTGGACTTCTAGCTTCACGCTGGCAGCCTTGGTCACCTTAAGAGCCTACCCCAGGAGCGCTGGTCCCTGCCTGCCTCACTTTGGTCTCACGGGGAATCGGGCAAAGGTGGTGTTGTATGTGTACCTTGCAGATTTCGCTTTTTGTGTGGGTGTAGTGTCCATGTCATACCTTATGATTGCACAGGCATTGCGAAAGAATGCCCTGGTGCGGAAGTGCTCTGTTATCATGGTGGGTGCCACACGTCCCCCAGCCGCTCCTCCAGCCTTCATTGCTGCCGGATTTGAGGGTATACAGTGTGCTGTCCAGGTGCCTTCACTCTATCGTAACCAGACCTATAACAAGCTTCAGCATGTTCAGACACACCCATTCACAAAGAGTAGTAGTCAGGCCCTAGTGCCCAGGGCTGCCACACATGCTACCTGCTGCCAGTTGGTTTCCAACCTGTCCACAACCAAGGATTCCAAGGCTGTCGTGACGTGTGTGGTCATAGTTATATCTGTGCTTCTGTGCTGCCTGCCCATGGGTGTGGCTTTGGCACAGGATGTTTTGTCTCCAGAGAACAGCTTCGTTCACTACCAGTTTGAGCTGTGTGGATTTGCTCTTATCTTTCTCAAGTCGGGCATAAACCCATTTGTTTACTCCAGGAACAGTGCTGGCCTGCGACGCCGTGTGCTCTGCTTCCTCCAGTGGCTGGCATTCGGCTCCTTCTGCTGCAAGCACAAGACCCGTTTGCATGCCATGGGCAAGGGAAACCTGGAGGTAAACCGCAATAAGTCCTCACACCATGAAACCAATTCAGCCTACATGCTCTCGCCAAAGCCGCAGAGGAGGCTGGTGGACCAGGCATGCGGGCCTAGCCACTCTCGGGACAGCATGCCCAGTATGCGTGCCACAACTGGATGCAAATCCCATCCCCCTAGCAGCTCCACACCCATCAACACCCGCATAGAGCCCTACTATAGCATCTACAATAGCAGTCCCTCACATGGACCCAGTTCGCCCAATAGCCTGAAACCAGTGAACTCTCAGACCACAGGCTTTGCAAAGAGCTTCATGGCCATGCATTATCACATCCACCAGGAGGCACTGCAGGACTTTGACAGTACCTCAGCCCATCAGATACCCACACCCTCAGTATGAATGCTGTACTACTGCTAAGCATTTTGGGAGCAATAGAATGGCTGTTTGTGCTTACATGTACATCGTTCGTTTGTGTTTTTTTCAGTGCTGGACTTTGAGAGGCTGTGCACATTTGATGCTAATTCAGACTATCCACAACGTGTTATTGCTGTTCCTTGACTTAAGGACATTCTATTTTTACACTAACCTCAAGCGTTTGATAAGGTGATGAAAGTGTCATAAGTTGTTATACATTTAATGTTGTATTAAATGTTTTGCAAGTGTATTTTTTTTTTTCCTAAAGTGACTTCATTTTGAAGAACTAAATATTTTCCAAGCAAGGGAGAGATGGAGCACATTGTAGGTTCATTGTCTGGGGACAACAGTCAATCCTCATCAGTATTAGACTTGTTACATCCAGACAAAAAAAAAAAAAAAAAATCAATTACAGAATTAAACATTTAGCAGCTTCGTTATGAAAGTAAAATTATATTTTGTGTCAGCTTTACGCTTAATTTGTATTAGAGAACTACACTCAAAATGTTTCGTTTCAAATATATGTATAAGCCAGTTTGTCCGGATCGCCTAGACGAAAATACAACATAACATTCAAAACATGCTAATTCGCTATTACAGCCACGCAAAATGTTCATTTTAAATGAATGCCTGTTTTACACAGTTTTCTTCAGAGTATAAAATTGATACCCCTACATTTTTCTTTTATAGCACGTCATGCTGGACAATTTTAACTGATTGAGATGGGTGACACATTAAAGGAAAAGCCTAAGAAGGTGCTAGGCCATTACAAGCCAGTCTAGAACTGTACTAGAGGGATGAGCACCATTCTTCCAAAGGATAATCTCTCGATTGGTGAAATCACTCAAAATCTCCCCTAGGTGTTCAACTGCATTGAGATCAGGTGACTATGACTGTGTTTTCTCAACCGGGGGGTATTTAAATGCATCCAAACATATTCAAATAGATCATACGCACATCCAATGTAAGATGTTTTAAAATGAACCAATTTGGTTATTCACATATCACACTAGCTGAGCTGACGATCGTTCATCGATGGATTTATTTGAAATTTATTTACAAATGAAAAGATCATTTGCAAAAACCTATGACTTTATGAGTGGTAGACAAGTTCAAGTGTCGCATTGACAGGTAAAAAAATAAACAAAACAGTCTCAAACTAAATGTCACACCAACAATAAAAAATGTGAAAAAATAAATCAATCCCGAAATCTTTTGATTCAATTTTAAACGTCCAATGTTAATATTATTAATGTTAAATATTAATAAAATAAAGTAACATATATAGAAATGACTGTTAAATATATAGCCTATGATTGTTGTGGAGTAGGGGGTCCTTGTGGATTGTTCGAAATATGCTAGGGGTAAAGAGCTCACAAAAGGTTGAGAACCACTGGTGAAGACCATAGCATATAATATAAATAATTTATCATCAAACCATTCAGTGATCATAGTTTGCTGTGGACAGGATCATCCTAGAAGAAACCGATCACATCATGACAGAAATATTTTGTCATATGATCAAGGTGATCAGAAGAACTCTGATTTGCAGTGAATGCATCTAAGAGGATGCATGGAACCTAACCATACCAGCGAAATACCCCCACAGACTCACCAGTTAAGCATTTAATCTGCCTGCCTTAGTCATTTTTAATCCGTTTTGCATTTATGACCTCACATCAGACATAATATGACCGAGAGATCTGCTGTCCTTCAACATTTTTACAATCTTTACCTGCTAGAAAACGAACAGTAAAGCCCTGATTGAAGTAAAGTCTGAAATAGGTAGGGCTCATGCAGCAACATAGCCTAGATCATAATAGTGGTCAACTTAAAGCCATTAAACATCTTTTCCAGCAAGGACCACAGGGCTGTTTCATTAAAACCGAGGAAACGATTTTGTTTCCAAGTTATAAAATTGGTAAGCTCAAGTGAGCATTGTGTACTCGTATTTAACATCAAGATTGAAATTGCAATCCTATGCAAATGAAGTAGAGCCAAAAGATATTCATCGTTTGCTCGTTTTCTTACTAAATTGGGCTATGGGATTCCATCTAAATGATGAATATCGCAGTTTTAAAACCCCATGCAAACATCCCTGAATTAGGCACATTTCACAAACTAGATTCATTTAGGTGTGTATAGCAGTCCATATAGGATTTCAGCGTTTATTTTTTTAAGTGACTGTTGCAGCCAAAAAAATTCCACGAACATTTTTTCTGTTTTTTTTGTGGAAAACTACTTGAAGTTGCAATTGCACAGAATTGTTTTGCATGATCTTTCACCGTGATGTTTGTTGGTAAATGAGAACTTTTAGCTGTACTCGTTCGGCACATGTGAATCGAAGGCGGGGTTTGGCTGAATCCACGTCGCAATGACATCGCATGGTGCTTTGTGATGATTTCACATGATGTGTCTTGGCCCAATTCTTCAGAAAATCTGCGGTAATTTTGAAAATCGTGGAGTTTCCTTGATTTTGCGTTCATCTCTGCAATCGCAAAATCCTGGAGGGACTGGTATATACACAGTGCACATCATAAATATTTTAAACAATTAACCCAAGGACAACCTAGTTCTGTTGTTTTTAAATTTAAAAAAAAAAAAAAAAAAAAAAAAAAAAAAGACAAATGCTTACTATAATGCATGACTGTAAGCACCTGTGCCAAACTATATGTAGTAATGATACTGCCATTATTTCATAGCAGTATCAACATGAAACATATTGTATGTGTTCAGATGTAATCCAAAATAAAAGCTCACAGTACATTCTTGCCGCATTTATGCTTAAATATGTAGCCGTCCCACTACTTTTGCATGGCGTTCTAGCTCTCCATATATTCAATGAACAAATTGTTTCGATTCTCGAATCCTCGCTTTGCTTAAAATGTAATTTAATGCTTGCAACAGCAAGCATATAGTTAACAGAAATAAATAAACCGTTAAAACACCCCGATATAGAACCCTGCAGAAATTATTGCATTAAATTAAAAATAAAATGTACAAAAAAAAAAAAAAAAAAAAAATCATAAGTCATTAAAATGTGCCAAAAACTTACAAAAACAAAAACAAGAGAGATATTCTCCAGCAGATCAGGAAATTAAACAGTTCCATAACTGCCAATTCCAAAATGAACATACTTTCAACACCACACCCGGACAAACATTATC
This sequence comes from Ictalurus punctatus, assembly GCF_001660625.3. Taxonomy (NCBI): domain Eukaryota; kingdom Metazoa; phylum Chordata; class Actinopteri; order Siluriformes; family Ictaluridae; genus Ictalurus; species Ictalurus punctatus. Next base: position 3,410,618 of record NC_030444.2, read on the forward strand.
CAGAGCTCAGTCTAGAGCACATTCTCAGTGTTCTTAAAGGGATAATGAGAAATTCCTGGGAATTTCCTTCAAAAACACACATTTCACTCCAACCATAATATTCTTCCTTTTCTAAAATCACGCACATCTCACTAGCCTGTCCGATTTCTAGCTAGGGAGGGAGAGAAGGCCATTCTCATCGGCGGTGTCCAAGACCTTACAGATAACTGGAGACTCAACCTGAGGAGGGGGGAAAGAAAAAAAAAAAAAAATACAAAGAAAAGCACATTTCATAACTGCGTTCGTCTTTTTACATTTAGCTGAGAAAACTTATTACAGAGCATTGAATTTTATTTTAGAATATTAATGAGTTACTTCTTACCCCAAGAATATACTGGCAAGTCTGGGGTTCCAAGAGATACACAACAACAGCATGAGGAGACTCAGATTCCTTACACCTGAACGTGAAAGACAGAATGGTAGCATTTATACAAATCGTCACTGGCTCAAACATTTTTTTTATTCTTTACTAGAGTGACTCACTTGAGCTTCACAATGACCTGTCTTGGCTTCCCTGTGAGGTCACACACATCCCCATGGCCATAGAAGTGGGATACCAGCCTGGAATATTACAAGTAAGCAAAAAAAAAAAAAGCATTTATAATTAATTAAAAACACATGTATATATACATACATATATACATACACACACGCATAGCTCTGGAAATAATTAAGAGACCACTGCAAATTTTTCTGAAATCAGCACCTCTACATGAAAACCACTGCTGTGGTCATCACTATCCTCTTGCAATAGGACCAGCTGGATGGCAAAGACAGTGTTAGTAGTACGTCAAAAAGAATTGGAATCAAAAAACAACTATTGACCATGCCAAGAGAGTTGAAAAGGAAAGATCTGAGTGAGGAAAATAAGGGTTCAATTCTGGCTTTACTGGCAGAGGGATACAGTGAGCGTTGAGTTGCTTTCATCCTTAAAATTTCAAAGACGGCGGTTCATAAGAACAAGGTCAGCAGCAGACATTGGGGACAACAAAGCTATAGACCGGCAGAGGGCGAAAACGACTCTCCACTGACCGGGATGACCGCCAACTCGTTCGAATGTCGCTCAACAGCCACAGGATGACGTCAAGTGACCTACAAAAAGAATGGCAAACAGCAGCTGGGGTGATGTGCACGGCGAGGACGGTTCGAAACAGGCTCCTAGGGGCAGGGCTGAAGTCATGCAGTGCTAGAACAAAAAAAAGCCCTTCAATGAGAAGCAAAGAAGCACCAGACTGAGGTTTGCAAAAGACCATAAGGATTGGACTGGAGTAAGGACATCTTTTCTGAGGAGTCCAATTTTCAGTTTTGCCCAACACCTGGTCGTCTATTGGTTAGACGGAGACCTGGAGAGGACTACAAGCCACAGTGTCTCGCACAGTCTTTGACATTTAGTGGAGGATCGGTGATGATCTTGGGGTGCTTCAGAAAGGCTGGAACCAGGAAGAATGGTCTTTGTGAAGGATGCACGAATCAAGCCACGTACAAGGTTGTCCTGGAAGAAACCTTGCTTTCTCCTGCTATCACAAACGTTCCCCAACTCTGAGGATTGGTTTTTCCTGAAGGACAATGCTCCATGCCACTCAGCCAGGTCAATCAAGCTGTGGAAGGAGAACCACCAGATCAAGACCCTGTCATGGCCAACCCAATCTCCAGACCTGAACCTCATAAAAAATCTCTGGAATGTGATCAAGAGGAAGATGGATGGTCACGAGCCATCAAACAAAGCCAAACTGCTTGAAATTGTGCACCAGGAGTGGCATAAAGTCACCAAACATCAATATGAAACACTGGTGGAGAGCATGCCAAGATGCATGAAAGCTGTGATTGAAAATCAGGGTTATTCCACCAAATGCTGGTTTTTGTACTCTTCAGAAGTTAAAATATTAGTATTGTGTTGATGAATGAATATGAACATATTTTCTTTGCATTATTCGAGGTCTGACAACACTGCATCTTTTTTGTTATTTTGACCAGTTCTCATTTTCTGCAAATAAATGCTCTAAATGACAAAATTTTTATTTGAAATTTGTGAGAAATGTTGTCAGTAGTTTATAGAATAAAATAAAAATGTTCATTTTACCCAAACACATACCTATAAATAGTAAAACCAAAGAAGCTGATCATTTTGCAGTCTCTTAATTTTTTCCACAACTGTACAGGTGCATCTCAAAATATTTAAATATCATGGACAAGTCCCCAACCCCGTAATTTAATTGAAAAAAGAGGAACTTTCGTGGGTGGACGGTGGCTTAGAGGTTAGCACGTTCGCGTCACACCTCCGGGCTTGGGGGTTCGATTCCCGTAGGGTTTGCACATGGTGCTGCGGGGAGAACGTGTTTTTCGTCCCTTACGTTAACACATTAGCCTGTCATATTTGCACATGAAAGAGCAATGCACGGATGTCATACTTGACTTTTTGGTTTCCCTCTTCTTTAAGTTGGTAGGTGCGTGCCACATTCTTCTTGGACCACTCTAAATGCTCAGCATGACTCCAACTGCCCACCACTACAATACTCTTCCCTTGTTCTTTGTCCTGAGACAACATAAAAAAACAAGTAATATGGTCACTCACAAAAATCATACTGTTATTTCCGGGGATGCAAATGAACATTTTTTTCCTCCATTAATTTTCTTGGGTTAAACTCATTAGCATAGCTTAATTACCTTTTCAAACTACTGAAAAAATACAGTCAGTATTTTTCCATGTACTCGTTAAATGGACTAATTTTCAGTCCCTGTTTATTTCAGAGCCTTTTTGTCATGAACGTATAATGCAACCATTTAACCCCTGAAAACAGAGCACTAATACAAATTTAAAGGGATCACCAACAGATGTAAATAAGCCCAATTTAAATCAACATTCTGCACTGTTATCACATGGGTACAATTTTGCTCAAAGTCAATATTTAATTTCTCTTTCCTCTGACCTCATGATACTGATGAACATGTTTTCCATAGCAGAATTCATATTTCCACCATCCCACGCCCTAAACAGAAGAGTACAGGGTCATGAATAAATCACGGCTTTATCAAGGCAAAACAAAACAAAACAAAAAAGTAGAAATTCCACGAAAATGGAACAGTAATATTGGCAGAAAACCTTAAAAGGCCTCATTTAGGATCATTTCCCTTTTCACATATAAACAAAGTTCATGAGCAAAGGCCTCACCCCATGCAGACAGTACGAGCCACTCAGAAATTCCTTTATAAGCTGCTCATCAGTCAGGCGAGATATGTGGGTAGTTCCGACCGTCACCTGGGTATGTCCACCAACAGCCATGGGTTTGTGGGTAGAGGTAAAGGCCTCCTCCCGCACAGGTGATGTGTCCTCCTAAAAGAGAACAAGGTCCAAAAATGTGGTCATCTTTTAAACCAAAGGGAGTGCGAGTGTGCGTCTGTGAAGTGGTGTTTGGGCCATTATTTAAACCTTATACATCAAAAAAAGCTCTAAACTTTACTAGTGTTACAGTCCAATACATAGAAAATGCACATTAATGATGGGAACATGACGGGCCAAAATTTAACATGAGAGACAAACTGGACTGTATGTGCACGAGCAAAGTAATAATGTAGCTGGCATCTAAACTCATCACCCTGCAGTGAATTTTGTGTTGCTCTCACCTCTCTCTCAGTGGGAGGGCTGAAGTGTGGCCTAAGTAGCTGCTCCTGCTGCTGGTCCAGTAGGGAGAGGCTGTGGGGCCGAAGTGGAGAACCCGCCAGCGCCTGGCAAAAGATGGCATTCACTGGCGATGACTTATACCTGAATATTGTGTGACAAGAACAGAACAAAGACACAATGTTAAAAAAAAAATCTAGAATAGAAGCAAAACCTGCATTTTTAAATATGCAATAGTGCCTTAACAGACCAAAAGTCTGAAATACTTCAACTAAGTAATACGCGACAAAGACTGAATAGTTATGAAAAGAATGGAATAAACAGCAAACCTCTTACTGACTCAATCTACAGTCCAGAATTCTGAAATCTCCCTCTAGAAATGTTCAGCTTTGTTATACTCTACCCTAACCTGCTATGTAAAATAGCTTATTCTGTGTAGTACTAATTTAAAAAAAATGCAATTTTGAAGATTCTGCAAGGGGTATGAAAATTTATGAGGACAACTGTACCTCTCCTGTGTTTATTGGCAGTGTTTACCCCCTGCTCTTACCTACCTATATTTAGGATGAGCACAGAGCAGTGGTGTGAGCACCACCACCTCATACTCGCAGGTTGTCACCTCAGCAATGGAAAGAATCTCATGTTTTGCCTCTGGATGACACACGTACAGCACAGAGGTAGATCGAGGCATATTCTGTTTTAACAGACACGGGGTCCCATTCCCCATCTCCACCGGGAAATAAGGGGTCAGCTGGCCTTCTATGTTCTTACTTGGCACCTGTAAAATTTACCAGCGCGTTTATACATTTATTCAGAAACAAAGCAATGCGCTAAACGACTCGAACACTACATGTTACAATCTATGGAATCACTATTAGCTTTTCACATGCTGGTTAGTGGGTTGACCTGATTGATGGGCACTTCACATACCTCAGTGTTGGTGTCTGGTCTTTCATTGGCAGCATCGCCTGCTTTACTAGGCTCTGAATCTGAGGAGCAGACAAAGCATATGAAAACCTCATATGCTTAAAAACTTGTTTTTTTTAATTACATGCAATATGTTTTAAACCCTGAACTGAAAAATCTGTTTGTTTCATCAAAATAGAAGAAGAAGAGGAGAAGTAGGAGAAGGAGAAGAGGGAGAAGGAGAAGAAGGAGAAGAAGAAGGAGGAGAAGGAGAAGAAGAAAGAGAAGGAGAAGAAGAAGGAGAAGAAGAAGAAGAAGAAGGAGAAGAAGGAGAAGAAGGAGGAGAAGAAAGAGAAGGAGAAGGAGGAGGAGAAGAAAGAGAAGGAGGAGGAGAAGGAGGAGGAGGAGAAGGAGGAGAAGAAGGAGGAGGAGGAGAAGGAGGAGAAGAAGGAGGAGAAGAAGAAGGAAGAGAAGGAGGAGAAGGAGAAGAAGAAGAAGAAGGAGAAGGAGGAGAAGAAGGAGGAGAAGGAGAAGAAGAAGAAGAAGAAGGAGAAGAAGAAGAAGAAGGAGAAGGAGAAGAAGAAGAAGAAGAAGAAGGAGAAGAAGAAGGAGAAGGAGGAGAAGGAGGAGAAGAAGAAGAAGGAGGAGAAGAAGGAGGAGAAGAAGAAGGAGGAGAAGAAGGAGGAGAAGGAGAAGAAGAAGGAGAAGAAGAAGAAGAAGAAGAAGGAGAAGAAGGAGAAGAAGGAGGAGAAGAAAGAGAAGGAGGAGGAGAAGGAGGAGGAGGAGAAGGAGGAGAAGAAGGAGGAGAAGAAGAAGGAAGAGAAGGAGGAGAAGGAGAAGAAGAAGAAGAAGGAGAAGGAGGAGAAGAAGGAGGAGAAGGAGAAGAAGAAGAAGAAGAAGGAGAAGAAGAAGAAGAAGGAGGAGAAGGAGAAGAAGAAGAAGAAGAAGGAGAAGAAGAAGAAGAAGGAGGAGAAGGAGGAGAAGGAGGAGAAGGAGGAGAAGAAGAAGAAGGAGGAGAAGAAGGAGGAGAAGAAGAAGGAGGAGAAGAAGGAGGAGAAGGAGAAGAAGAAGAAGAAGGAGGAGAAGGAGAAGAAGGAGGAGAAGAAGAAGAAGAAGAAGAAGAAGAAGGAGAAGAAGGAGGAGAAGAAGAAGAAGAAGAAGAAGGAGAAGAAGGAAAGGAGAAGGAGAAGAAGAAGAAGGAGAAGAAGGAGAAGAAGGAGAAGAAGAAGGAGAAGAAGAAGAAGAAGAAGGAGAAGAAGGAGAAGAAGAAGGAGAAGAAGAAGAAGAAGAAGAAGAAGAAGAAGAAGGAGAAGAAGGAGAAGCTACCTGCTGAAGAATCAGTGTGTTTGCTGGACATGGCCCCCAGGTAATACTCCTGTATGTTCACTTTCTGCAAGCCCAGAACAGACAAATCAGCTGCATCATTTATATAAATGCAGTTTAGTGGGTCCTTGTACTAAGATAACTCTTTTGTGTGTGTGTATGTGCGCGTGCATGCTTGGTATCTTAAAAAAATTATTTAAAAAAAAACAAGCAGTAGTTTCTGGCATTTAAACCATAAAGGAAATTGGAACTGTAACAGACCTGACCAGTCTCTTTTTCCTCATGATATTGCCTCACATGTTTACCATGGCACACCTCATAGGACCAGTAAGACTCAATCTGCAACAAACAGAGGATTATTATATGACCGAGACGCAAGTATATTATGACTTTCACAAATTAAAGACTGCCATTAGCAATAAACAGACATTTAGGTTTTATAGCTTAGCAATAAACCAAAATATTAAAATGACATGGCTAACCCCGCCGTTCACAGCTAGAATTAAATACAAACTGCATACGAAAGATCATTATTAATATTATTATTATTATTAAGGGTTGACTTATCTGCACACTACAACAACCGTAATAAATGAGTAACTATATAAACGCTCATAATACAGAGGACAGAATAAATTTAACATTATAGTACTTTGAAACAGCTGAGCAAGAAATTGCGTTTCTTTAGAAGAAAGTACTACATGAAGGTGCTTGGAGGTTCATCTCTTGTTGAAGGAGAAAACCCAGGCAGTGGTCGCCTTCAAAGGAATCAGCGGTTGCACTTGTGGCCTAATAGAGGCAACTCTGGCACACTCAGAAAACAACTGTGCTCTCAATGCATTATGGGATATGGACTTACCAGAAGTCTTAAGTTTATCGTACAAGTCCATGTGACGCAACACTCTGGGAGTTCTACTCATTCGGGATCGATCACTTTGACCGTCATTCTATGATAGTCACACCTACACACCTTCTTTAAATGGCACGCAGATGTAATCACAGATATCCAGGCCATACAGGACACAGTTTTCGTGATTGTTGAAGACAAAAATGCTTTATTTTGCTGCGGCTTGTTTCAGAATTTGCGATGCCATTTTCGGAGCATTTTTGCCCCCCCCCAAAAAAAAAACACTACTTGAATTGGAGAAATTTCATTTGCACGGCCTATCGCAATGATGTTTGATGAGACCTTTTAGCCGTACACACGTTTGACGCACACGAATCGAAGAGGGCTTTGGCTGAATGTGCGTTGTGATGACGTCACATGACGGCGTCTTGGTCCAAGCCTGCAATAATTTTGAAAAATCGCAAGCTCCTCTGAATATTATGGAGGTCGCACGATTTCGCATTCATTTCTGCGATCGCAAAAATTGTGAAATCCTGGAAGGACTGGATAGCCTTGAAGGCTGCCTGAGATTTCTCCTTCAACGAGAGGGACGATAACGTCGACAGATTTAATCTAGAAAGTTACATACAAGACTTTCTCCTTGAAATCTTCAAACAGCACTGACACAAACCAGTGTAGACAAACGATATCATGGCCTGCCTGAACCTGAAACCTGTTCACATTCATCAGACTGAATATACGTTAACATGGACGCAAACATATGCTCTGGTTACAATCCCTCACAGATCTCAAATAGTGAAAATCGAAAGTAATTTTTAAAAAAAAGAAAAGAAAAACTGAGATGTGAAACTTGCCCTGTATGAGCAGCTGCTCTGTTTGAACAACGGTGCAAGTAGAACATCTGGGCTGTGTCCCGTATACTCCTTCTCCTCATCCTGAAAAAAAAGAACAAATAAGAAGGATCCAGAGGAAGCACACACAGACAAAGTGAGAGAGTGTGAGTGACCCAGTATTATAGGAGGAACGAAAGATATTTACCATCGTATTTATTTTCATAACGGTGAGAATATGACATATTTGAAGTTTCAATGAACCCTACTGTGTAGACTATCATCATCAGACAAAGCATTTATCATCGAAGTAAATTCTGTTAGATAAAAAATTGTAAAGAGTCAAATGTCCAAATACACAAACACTAAACATGTATCATGGTTCTAAGGTTCTAGTATACAGAGAGACGGGGGAGGGGGGACCAAGTTCATTCGTGCTGGTCAGTGGCACTATTTTACAACATTTCTAACAGGAAAACATCTTATAAATCTTAATAAAACTGGTCATTTTGTTCGACGTTTTGCCACTCAGTCCGGCCGAGGGGGCGCATGTTCCGGCAGGAACATTTAAAATGGTGCAAATGGTACAGTCTCACACAAAACTTGCCAGGGATACATTACACATAGAGCTCATTTATCAAGATAAATACCCACAAGTGGCTGAGTTGCTACTGTTAGAAGAACAGAGACCACAGTAATTACTCAATCAGCTGATAACATTGCTGGTTTCCTTTTAACTTTCAGAGGATTGACTGTGCTCTTAACTATTTCTTTTTGCTCAGGATTTCAGCGTGATATTGACGTGCAAACGTGCCATTAAATCAGTCATTCAAAATGCAGATGAGCATTCATTCATTCATAGACGTCCACCACGATCATTTAGGTACATCATGGTGTGCTATAGTAATGTAAGCATTAATAAATAAACACGCGTTCTTGATCAAAGAATTGTAAGTAAGAATCGTGAGCTTAGTTCTAACCCAAAAAGAATAAAATAATAATAATCCATGATACCTAGTTCCAAAATTGTGCCATTCCACAGTAAATCTGCTTTAATTCGCATATGGGACAAATACTGAGAACTTGCTAAAATGCAGCTTTTGTTATAATCTGCCATATTCAAACAGCCCAGATTATACCTCTTAATCAATTCAGACATTTTAAACCACTAGTGAAACCTCTGAATATCTGATCAGCTGAGTAATGCCCTGTGATGACATTACTGAATTAAACTGAGTACAGTGTTTTACCTCATCTCCCTTCGACAAAGAAGGCAATAAACACTTGTATTTCTCCTTTTCTGCCGTGGTCATAATAAGGAAGTCATCTTCTTCATAAAGGGCCCCGGAGGCTGGCTTTGGAGAACAGAGCAGGTTAACAACATGACTTTTACACCAGTGACCATTAGCGATAATGAAAGTGATCACATGACCCACAACCGGAAACGCCGAATTAAAGGCACAGTAACAGAACTAGCTAGATAAATAAATAAATACAACAACTATACGCGCATTAATATATAAAGTGCATTTCATGCTGTAACAATTGTCCATTTAAAAATTACTGCTATATAATGTTATTTTTAAATGAGTTTCAGCAGTGTTAAATACGGGGGGGTAAAAAAAAGGTAATGTAACCAATACAACCTAGTGTTAGCTACTTAGCTGGCTTGAAAACGCCGTTCACTGTTAATTTTTTTAATTTGTGGAAATTGGTTTACCAAGGTGAAATGTTCCCCGGGCCAGTTGATTTTGAAGGGGATCTCATCTGTGATTAAATGCGAAGCTCCTCGGTGTGCAGAAGCTCCGACACACAACAGCAGCGCACCAAAACACACCAAAAACAAGCGCATATCTCCAACTAGCCGCTTTATCCGGTCTGCTATATCGGCATGGGACAGTTAACGAGACAGAGTATGAAGAAGATGCGAGAACGCTTTAACTGGGACAGTAACTGACTCATAGGTCCGACCCATACACAAATGAAACAGTAGTGCTCGCTATATAGCTCAACCACCTCAAGCTAGGGCTGGGAGTCGAGCCCAAATAGAGTCGACTCTCAGATTCGAGTCACTGGGAATTAAGCGTCGACAATAAAGCTTAAGGAGTCGATTCCGCACAATGAAACCGATTTGGCCGTAGTACAGGTGTAACGTTAACTGCCTCGTTCGCTGTATTTTAACGTGGATAAATAAAACAAATTAACGTTTGTTTAAAAAATAATAATAAAAATCTAGCAAAAACATCGCATAGTGCTGAAGTATTTTAAGGATAAGAGAGAAAGCAGTTGAGAACATATCGTGAATGTACTGTAGACCGAGTTTATGTCCATTAGTTCTCGCATTTCAAGCTGGTTGAAGAGCTGACGTTTAAATAAGGTTAATTTAGTCACGGCGACACCGACATTATTAAGTTTGAAAACAAAATGAGTATGAAATCCACTTTTGGAATCGACTCCATCGAGGACCAGCACCAGGAATCAAAAGAGTCGATTCAGAAATTCTTGGAGTTGCACAACCGTCACTATAAACACCAGGAACTGTTCGATTCGCCACGTCTATTTCCGGTGGGTAAACATTCGGAAGTGATAAACATTTTCGTAACGTTCAAGGCATATTTTAATCCATCATGACGTGTAGCTACTTCCTGTCTTTTGGAGACATAAATCGTGTAGCTTACTGTCTGCTAACGAGAATAAATATATAGCGTGATTTTAGCTGTTTTTTTATAGTTGTCTTAAAGTTGACAATTTTGACATTTTCTTATATCCGGTGTTACGAAAATATTTGACGCGTTAAAAAAAAAATTCTGGTTGTGTCGCATTAACCAGAAGAAACTTGCGCGTGCGCCACATTCGAACGAGTCACCTCGCGCAATCCCGGAAAAAAAGGAGTCGAGGCTGTGGTGATGTCTTCTGTGATAACACGTCATCCTTAATGTGTTTCAGCAACACTAGAAGACATGAAACCTTCATGACGGTGTTTTAGTGCCACTGTTTAGAAGAAGAAAAAAAAGATTTCAAGAATAAAGTGATATTTTGAAGGGAAAAAAAGTCATAATACATTATCCAGAAAAAGAAGCAATAATATCTGATATGACAAGAAAAAAGTTGCAATATTTATAGAATAATAATACTATGATAAAATGGCAAAAGTCAGAGGATCATTCTGTGTTAAAATGCGTGACTGTATTCTGAATACGACGTTTATATGCGTACAGGCATTAGAATATTCATGTATACATGGTTGTTGTAAGTACGCCTGAGCTACCATTCTATTAAATTAAATACCTAGCCTACAGATAAGCATCTGTTATACCCACAATTCCTTGCAGACTGGGTGTGCACGTCTATCTCCTTTTACACACAACTCAATACTAATTAGAATATTGCCGAATTCCAAATAATATCAGAATATTGATGTGCCTGTAAACGTAGTCATTGAGGATTTGATGGAAGTCACTGTCCATTTTGTTGAAGGAGAAATCCCAAGCAGTGGTTGCCTTCAAGGCTGTTGGTGGTTATATCCGCATGCCATTCAATGACAGTGTGTAGTTTCACAGGAACTACACGCCGGAACACCTCCAGGGTTGGGGGTTCAACTCCCACCTGTGTGTGCGGAGTTTACATGTTCTCCACGTGCTGCAGGGGTTTATTCCAGGTACTCCGGTTTCCTCCCCCAGTCCAAAGACATGCATGGTAGGCTGATTGGCATGTCCAAAGTGTCCGTAGTGTATGAATGGGTGTCCAGGGTGTACCCTGTCCAGGGTGTGACCCGCCTGGTGCCCCATGCTCCCTGGGATAGGCTCCAGGTTTGACACGACCCAGTAGGATAAGCGGGATAGAAAATGTATTCCGGCATTCATGCATATGGATTCGTCTGATAAACTCGTGGCATATGGACTCGTATAATAAATTTGATTGCTGTACTGAGCCCACTGGAGTTGCATCTGTTAGACCGCAGATATAAGCGATTCAATTCAAGATAGCCTTGAAGTTGCATTTTAGTCTGTATAAAACTAGAGTAGAGGTGTAAGTGCCAGAGTAAATTTTTATTTATTTATTTATTTATTTCTATGGGTTGGTTAGGTGTTCACTTTAGCTGTGTTTTGAAGATGGTGAGAGATTCTGAGGTCTGGATTGAGGTTGGAAGGTCATTCCACCACTGAGGAACAGTTAGTTTTGATGTTCTTGAAAGGGACCTTGAGCCACGCTGAGTAGGTACTACTAAGTGTCGGTCCTCCCTTGAGATGCTTTGTTAGGCCTTTACAACGGTGGTCAAGTAATGCACAACACAACAAAATTTAAAAAGCAAACATAAGATAACATAACGGAAATGCAAACCAAACATTCAGAACCATTTTTAAAAATGTATTTATTTAAAACAAAATCCACAAACTGAGTGTTAGAAATATAAACTTCAGACTAAAACTGTACAAACACAACTATTTGTCCAATGTGTGTGTGTATATATGTATGTGTATATATGTATGTGTGTGTGTTTTTATAATATATATATATATATATATATATATATATATATATATATATATATATATAATATACATACATACACACACATACATATATATACACGTATACATATACATTTTCATAATCGATTATTATCGATTAGTTGTTGCAGCTCTAGAATCCACACAGTTATACTACAACATGTATTAAAAACTAATGACGAAAAAAAAACAAGGTAAACTGACATCGGCTATTACGGTCACCTCCGGTAGATACCGGAAATTTCGCCCATAGATTTCTCCAGCAGTGGATAACACCAGAAATATCAGTTTTTTCCATGTAGACACTGCCACCTAATGGTCAGGAGCATTTCCATTGTGTTGTGTTGTTAACTTCCGTTTGCTTTTTAAAATTTCGCTGTGTTGTGCACAACTGGGGAAGGGGGGGGGGGGTGTGGGAGAGAGATGGGAGGGTAGCCAAGAGTCTCCTACTCTGGGCTCCTGCCCTCTCCTCATCCAATCTATCCCACTGCCCCAAATGTCCCTCCAGCTGGTGAGCAGCCTCATAAGGGGACACTGGGTGCTTCTCAATACTATGCATAGTCTTAACAATAGCAAATACAATCAAAAAGCAAACATAACATAACCACAATGCTCCAGCAAAGAAAGAGAGCAAACAAGGAACTTAAATGGAACAACGGTTGTGCATGGCTGAGACAGGAGACAACAGGAGAAGTTCTGCAAAGACAGTCAGGGTGCCCTCTAGTGGCCCAAGGTGAAATTGCCCTTGGGGGCCATGACATTTCCTACAGCCTTCAGTTGCTGCTTGTTTGTAGGTCTTCCTACCTTCAGTTTTGTCTTCAGTAGGTGAAAAGCAAGCTCAATTTAGTTGAGGTCAGGTGACTGACTCAGCCAATTAAGAAAGTTCCATTTCTTTGCCTTAAAAAGCTCTTGGGTTGTTTTCGTATGTTTTGGGTCATTATTCATCTGTACTGTAATGCGCCGTCTGATCGGTTTTGCAGAATTTGACTGAATCTGAGCAGAAAGTATACAGTGGTGCTTGAAAGTTTGTGAACTCTTTAGAATTTTCTATATATCTTCATAAATGTGACCTAAAAACATCATCAATAATCCAAAAATATTATACTTGGTATCTGGCTTGTTTATTAGGGATTTAAATTTAAATTAAAAAAGTTATATTCACATTGGTGCTTTGGATAATGTCCACTGTCTAAAGTGCTATACAAATAAAACTATATTGAATTGATATGAACCGGTCAGTCACATGTTCCAACAGTTCTCATCACTTGAAAAATGGGCCGGTTCAAACTAAAGGGGCCATGTGCTAAGTTGTGTCTAGATATACATCTAGATGTATATCTCAGGAAATGAAAGCTGAAATTCTATGTATATTTTTGTGTGTGGGTTTGTGCGCGTGCGTGTGTGTGTGTGTTCCTTTAAGTTGCGAGGTAGGGCCTCCGTGGATCGAACTTGTTTGTCCAGCACATCCGACAGATACTCGATCAGATGGATATGCCATGTTCCTCAAACCATTCCTGGACAATTTTTGCACTGTAGCAGGGAGCATTATACTGCTGAAAGAGGCCACTGCTATTAGGGAATACCGTTGCCATGAAGGTGTGTACATGGTCTGCAACAATGTTTATGTAGGTGGTACGTGTCAAAGTAACATCCACATGGATGCCAGGGCCGAGGTTTCCCAGCAGAACATTGCCCAGAGCATCACCCAAGCCTCCGTCGGCTCGCCTTCTTCCCATAGAGCATCCTCGTGCCATCTGTTCCCCAAGTAAGCGACATACATGAACCCGACCATCCACGTGCTGTAAAAGAAAACGTGATTTATAAGACCGTCGCTTCCATTGCTCCGTGGTCCAGTTCTAATGCTCACATGCTCATTGGAGGCGCTTGCAGCAGTTGACAGGGGTCAGCATGCGCACTCTGACCATTCTGCCTCGTACACAACAAGCTGTGATGCACTCGGTGTTCTGACCCCATAAGACATGCTGTTTTGGAGATGCTCTGACCCAGTCGTCTAGCCATCACAATTTGGCCGTTGTCAAATTCGCTAAGATCCTTATGCTTGCTCGTTTTCCCTGCTTCTAACACATCAACTTAGAGAACCGACTGCCGCCTAATATATCCCACCCCTTAAAAGGTGCCACTGTAAGGAGATCATCAATTATATTTCCTTGCTAATGTTACAGCTGATAGATGATCAACTGTGTAGTGTATTTGACATGTGTTACCTTATACTCACGCAATCAAGTGTCATGCAAACACAGGGCAGGTTGAAGTGAAAGGACTATTGAAACATGAGTGTTTGAGAGCAGCAGCATGTAAAGGTGTAACAGATTCTGGTCTTAGACTATCACCTTACCAAAACACTGAACTGATCGGCTTTAGTTCTTCTGGCTCTTTTTCCAGGTCAGTGTTATTGTGTGCTGGGAGTGACAGGGGTCTGAAAGTACAAGGACAGATAGATATACACCAGGTACACAAACATTATGGCTTTCTGCAAAACCCTATTAAATGTTAAATAAACTATAGGAAAAAAAAAACATTCATCGTTCAATTGGTGAAGCTACGGATTACGTATGAATGTGCAGGACAAAAGGAAAAAAAAATGGAAAAAATGTCCAAACAAAAACGGATACAGGGCATATCTATTTTCATCTATGTTGTTATTGCAATTAAATGCTGATATACTACTGCAAAGACCACGTGAAACATTACTTGACTTTCCATTCCTCAGCGCTTTTTAAGATGCACAGTTAATAATGAACACAAAAACGAATCCGTGCAATAAATGTGCTATCACATGTCTGTGCGATCGTATTACCCAGACCGTCATTATATATACAGTGGTGCTTGAAAGTTTGTGAGCCCTTTAGAATCTGTTCGCAATACACACCAAAGACATTTTGGTGTGAGGTCAAAAGACAAACATAGGGTTGCAGTTTTTATTTCCTGGTATTTACGTCTAGGTTTTATGTTGCGTTAAGCAAAATCGGCCTTGCCGTTCCAATACTTTCGGAGGGGAGCGTAGCTTAATCGCTTCCCTTCTTTGAATGGAGGATGGCAATGTACAGCAATGTTTCTCTGTCAAAGGATTAAGTGAGTAGTGCAGAGTGATTTTACTTCTAGTATTTTAGATTTTACTCTTTGTGTGTTGGGGTGTGTACAGTGGTTTTCTTCTCAACATTGAAGGACTGTAAATATACTTTAATCAGTTAATTAGTTTATAAATTATTGATGGGTTTGTGCACTTGAGGTTAATTATATATTATTTATGTGTCCTTGCCAACAGATTAATTTACCTCTCTCTCTCACTCACACACATTGAAACATGTCTTCACTTTAATATATTAAAGTGTTATATACTTTATATTAAGATTTAAACGTCCACATTATATTTGAGTGGATATAGAGAATGAAAGCACAGACGAAAGACAAAGTGTAATATGCTTAGCTTTTAAGAATGTAAAGTTATAGGGATGTGAATGGGAAATATGTTTATATGTACATCCAGAGAAAAACAAGAAGCAATTTAATAAATGCGTTTTAATACAGTTTACTGTAATGCCTTGAAAACATACAGAGGAAAATATGATTTTTTTTAAAAAAACACGTCATCATTCATTCGTCTTGAGTAAACGCTTTATCTTGATCAGGGTCGTGGTGGATCCTAAACCAAAGTGACACACTCATTCACACTTAGGGGCAATTCAGAGTAACCGTTCCACCTACTGGCATGGGATGAAACCAGAGTGCCCCAAAGAAACCCACGTACATGAAGAACTTGGAGCTGTGAGGCGGCAACTTACATTTCATATTTTATTCAGTTTACGCCAATAATCCATCACTCATTTCTCACCAGTTCTATAGGATATGGGTTCTATTGCATAGTTAGTAGTATTCTACTAGGAATGCTTTAAGAACTTGCGTATGGAACAGTAAGGATCAGTTTTCATCACTTTCTACTTTATCGTTTTAATCTTCTTTGGAATGGATGTCTGTAAACATGACTCCAGTCTTCATTCAATATGTGGACACAACTCGTATCAACTGATCTCAGGATGCCTTGGCCATGATGAGGATGCTCATGAGAAAGACCATGATGAAGAACACCCACATGAAAAACCTGTCCATTACCTTAGCAACCTTCTTCCACTCTGCTCCTTTGGCCTGGTTTGACCTTTGTTCCCGAAAGCAATTGGCGATGTACTCAATGTTCTGCACCACTTTTTGGTGCTGAGCACACATACATGTGCACTCTTCTGTGCTTGTCTTTTTACTGTAGTCTTCCATCGTGTATGGTTTGGTGTACTCGCTGGTGCTATGCTCATACGTGTACCCATTGAGTTTTTCAGGAATAGAGAGATCACTTTGCCTCAGTTTCCCTTCCTTCAGGTTAACCGCGTTACCATCTCGCCCAATGTGGTGTATGTAATTCGGCTGGTGTATTTTCTGTCTCGATGAGAACTGTGGTGGTATAGGTGCCATATGCAGGGCGTTGAAATGGTAGCCATTTGACTGGTGATTTCTGGCATAGTGACAATCTCTGCCACAGTTATTATACCTGTTATACTGATTAACAGGCCCATCATGTAGATGATTGCTGTAAAAACCGGTGGAGAAATAGTCATAATTTTCAAGACTAGCCAGTGGGTCCTCTACAAACGGTGGGCCACGTTCACTTTGAGGAGTAGTGCAGTTCTCTCCTACTTCATACACAAAGAAAATCTTCGCCATGTAGTCAATAATTAGGACTTTGGCCCAGTTGGGCACCGGTTTGGCTTCGGCACCACAAAAGTGAATGTTCATGATGAAGATTGTCAATGAGGTGGAGGCTGTAATCATTGTCATCGTTGCTATGTAGTACTTACCTGTGACATAAGAACATGCAGCAAATGAGCACATCATTGCATGTACACATTAACATAATGGAGGCTCCAAATAGAATTTTGCTTCTTACTTCTTTGTGCTCTTATACTTTACATCATTTGTAGAAACATCCAGTATTTTAACATCTAGACATTACAGACATTAAACATTTTACATTCCTGAGTCGTGCACTTTAAGTACTTAAAGCTTAAATCCTAAAACCATCTTATATGTTCTACCTATATATGGGTGACAAATTAAAGGGAAACCCTGAATAAATTAGTGGAGAATCAGTAATTAGACATATTTCCAGACAAATGTACTCCAAGATCTGACTAAAGTGAGATCTGTATTTACATCTATGGGAAAGACAGCAGTAAATAGATAGGTATATTACTGCACTGGAGGTTTAGAACAGAGATATCAAACTTCAAATTCTTCTTATAAGTGTTAATAATCCTCAAACTAAACTCACTGGGAGGTCGAAGCCAAGTGGAACCATGAAGGAGATGAGAAAGCAGGAGGAAGAGAATATAGATTTAGTAGAATAAAGAGCATTAAAACAATGGTACAGGACTGATTGCTTGATGCGTACACTGAATGGGTCTAGTGGCTCTGTATGCTGCAGGAGGGTATTTTTCAGGCGTGCTTGAGGTCTACGTGTCCCCTAAGAAGGACGTGTCACTACAAATCAATGATAAGTTACTCTGACATACCATCTTTATCCTATGAAGAAAAATTTCTGTCCTGATGGGAGTGGTCTCTTCCAGGATGACTCTCCTCCATTCATAGGACATGATGGCTCACTGAAGGTTTGATGAAGATAATGATGTAAAGCCAAACATTAGTTGAGGGAATATATGTGCAAAGAATGGTTTTCATATCTCCAGTACAGTTCGAGACTTGTAGTATCTGTGCCAAGGAGCACTAAAGCTGGTGGCTCATTGTGACCTTACTAAGACAAGTACTGTTTTGATTTTATAGTATAGTATAGCATGTTATAGCATAGTTTAATATAATATAATACAGTATCATTTCTCCTTTAATTTGTCACCTATCTGTACGTTAATGCCTACTAGTTGCTACCTCCCAGCCATGGGTTATGTGGTTAGCTTCCGTACTAAAACATCATAAGTCCTGAGAAACATTTGTGGCAGTGGGGGTGTGGTCGAGCATCAGCTGTGGATAGAGAGGAGGCGGGCCGAACCAGCAGGTAATGCGTGATGATTCTCACCTGTGTTGGATTAACGCCATTCTACTTATTTTTGTCTGTTTGTGCTTTTAGGGACAAGAGGGTAGTTCTACTGCACGTTGGCCAGACACCCTAGGGGCACCGCTGGTGCTTCCAGTCACTGCAGCTCACTGAAGTTGACCGCTCTTGTCCCAAAAAGCAGACCCAAAACCTAGTTTCCTCCCCATTGTTTCTCCAACCCTGCTCCTTCACCGCTGATGTTTCTTCTAACTGCCTCTCTATCTATACATGTAGAACAATCCGCGCCCACCAGGACCAGTGCAAAGCCTGGGCAGGTCCGCAGGCTTGACCAGGAAGCCAGGCATTTCCAGGATCAGTGTTCCTTTATGGAAGCAGGAACACTGATCCAGATCCCTGATGCACCACAAGCCTCGCTTGATCAAGCAGGAGCATATTGTGTGTCAGTGAGACCTTGGTGGACTCAGGGTGTAACTAGACCACTGTCCATCAAAGCCTGATTCAATGCAGATTGGTGAAGGTGAGGTGTGCGCACGGGGACGTTCACAAATATTAACTGGTTTAAATTCCAGGGGAAAAGAATAAAGTGGAGGCTTTAATTCTTGGGACAAATTGGTCAGGTTTTCAGGCATTAGTGAGGGAAATGTTTGCGTCCTGCAGCAGGGTAGCAGTGGTATGTGCCTAGCGTTGGTTGGGGAGGTGTTCCCTGGACCATTGACATCAGCTCCATATTGCGAAGATACAGAGGGTGAGGAAGGCTCCACCCCCCCACCCTCCGGGGGAATTGATCTCATTGATTTTCCGCTGGAGCATGCCCTCGACGGTTAGGAAGTTCAGCCTAACATTGCGTTCTCCTTCCCCTACTTTGCAATTATTAGAGACGATATATATCGCGTGACACAGGACACTCATACTAAGGAAGAGATGATGCAGTTGTTAGTGCCAAAGAGCCATATGGAACTCCTGCTCCATGCAGCTCATCATAATCCCATGGCTGGGCATTTGGGACAGGATAAAATACTGACCCATCTCATGGCCCATTTCTGTTGGCCGGATCCTCAGAACAGGGCCGCAGATGGTGGTGGCAAATTACCTCTCCTGCCGGGGAGTTTAATCCTTTTGAGCAAGCAATGTTGTAAGCTTGCAAGTGATATGTTACCTACAAAACCCTGGCCCCAGACACTGATCCTGAGATTACAGTTGTTCACTCACTGGACTTCTATCAGTCACCCTAACTCGAAAATATTAAGTAGACTCAAAAGAATGAAGTGTTTTTAACATGTTAATAGATTTTATCAACTGCAAAATTAAAATAAAGATGCATCTTTTGGATGGAAATCAAGACAGATAACAAATATAACTTTGGGTTCCCAAGTGGCACAACTAAATGTTTGCTTTATAGTGACGACATTTCACCATCATCCATGGCTGGGAGTCCAAGAGAGCATAACTAGCCTTGCTCTCGGGGTAGAAAGGATAGCATTCCTCTCTCTCCTTTGAGAAGAGCAATGTTGGCCATATTTATATGATGTAATATTTCTCCCCTACTTGAAACAAAAACTTCTAATAAGTGTTACTAAGAAAAATATTTAATAAAAATAAACACTCCACCCCAAACTCACCAATGAGTGGCACACTCTCAGATGGTGGCATGCTTTCAGCCACCATCATCTGGAAGACAGTAAGGGCTAGAAGCACTGTGACTCCAAGTGAGACCTTCTCTCCAGAGTCAGCTGGGAGATAGAAGCCAAGTGGAGCCAGGAAGGAGATCAGAAAGCAGGGCAGGAGCAGGTTGTAGATATAGAATGAGGAGCGGCGTTTCAGCAGCACTGTGTAGGTGATGTCTGGGTATGGGTCTGAGCAGCAGCCATACATGATTACATTCCTGACCGCTGGCATGCCATGACATTCCCATTCTACATTCTCCACAAAGTCTGAGAGGTCACCACCCTCCATTCCACCCATGTTGATGTCCACCTGGAGTGATTAGAGGGCAGAAAAATAATGATATTACAATATACAAGTGTAGAAGAATAAAGTCAATAAGTAAGTGTGTTGAAAAGATAGTATGAGCATACTGTGAATAAGAGTCCTGAGAAGTTTTTTAGGATTACCGGATCACAAATCTACAGCGTCCACATATCGTGAGATATACTATATGTAAGTGCTTCCAGTATAGTTTTTTCATGTTCATTATTAGAAATTCAGATACTATGTATGGAAACAGACACGCTGAACACTGGTATACATAGTCTTCCTTATGTGACAGGCATTAAATCATGTTTGTAGTGTGTATTTACTGTATGTAGATATTTATCGGTGTGTTTTCTGTTCCATCACCTGGTTGCCGTTGTAGGTCCAGGAGCCAAAAGTAAGGTTGCACTGCTGGCTGTCGAAGGGGAAGTAGGAGACATCCACCACACATGTGCTCTTTGTGATTGCAGGAGCATCCCATGTGAGCTCACCCGTGTACCGTAACACTACATTAGTGTCAGGAGGGCCTGATGAGTCTTCTTCATCGGCGCTACAAAAGACAGAGAAACCAGGCAAGGCAGAGATTTTGCATATATATGTTCCCAGTTGTATTTGTATTTTTTTTTTTAAATATGGTAACTTAATTTGACAGAATTAAGCTTATTATGTGATTATAACACTACTCAAACATGTCTGCTTGATGAGAAAACCTGATATAATGGTTTACTGTTATACGGGTGAAACTCTTAATGAAAATGAACCTTTATAATCATTTAAGGTTGAGTCAAAGAAAACATGCATTTAATCATTCTAAAATCGCAACAGTAACTCAGTTTTAATGATAATGAGTCTTTGTTTATCACATATACATATGCAGAGTGAAATTATTTACTTCACATACCCCAGCAAGTCAGGAAACTGGGGTCAGAGTGCAGGGTCAGACATGATACAGCGCCCCCTGGAGCAGCGAGGGTTAAAGGCCTTGCTCAAGGGCCCAACAGTGGCAGCTTGGCAGTGCTGGGGCTCGAACCCCCGACCTTCTGATCAGCCACCACTGCCCCTCAGAATCTTTTTTTGCTGGCAAAGTGCCTCGTTTATTAATCCTTAAGTAAAGTTGTGTGTAAATGTTTGTGTAAGCCAAACTGAACTACAATTTTCTGCCAGATTCAGTTTTGGAAAGGTTGACTTTCTCACTGCATGCATATGTTGATCATCAGTCAAGTGCACTGTTTCCGACACAGCTCATTTGCATGTAGTGATGCCCACAAAATTCAAGTGCACAGACAGCTGGGAGCATGAAATGAATGATCACTGTAAAGGCTGAAAGACAGACGTGGAAGTTATTTTGACTCACTTCTATGCTAATAAAATATTTATTGATATACGTATAATATTAAGAAAAATATTCGTGCGCGTAATCTTTCTCAGTTGCGGCGTTTGTTTACAGTTTAAGGCTCTCCGCAGACAGACCGGCCTGTCCTCCGCTTATACAGTGGCATTTCTTTTGTAATAATTGAATGATTTGTTTTATTTATCTTAATTCTCGTGTAAAGTTTGTGTTCGCATATTCTTTAATTAATGTCAATATTAATAATATAAATAATATTATAATATGACTGGGTTTCACAAAATGTTCTCGATGGTATTTTTAGTCCCTGACCTATAGAACTAGCATGATTATGTTTTTTTTTTTTTATTTTATCGAGATTACAAAGCGCTTCTATAAGTCGTTCTGATTAAAGCGCATCTGCTAAATACTGTAGATGTAATAAAAAATAAGCTATTTAACTTTGACAGTTTCGATCATGTATAAAAGTGCAGTAATCTATGCGAGTTATATGATTTGAAGTCGAACAAGTCGAGGTTTGGATTAGTTAGCGTACATGTACACACACTCAGGAGCAAGAGGAGGATATGAAAATTTTTCCAGATTTATGGTCTTTTCAGGAATACCACATTTCTTGTGTAAATGCTCAGGGGAAAAAAGATTTACGGATAAATACGTACGTATCCAGCTTGATAAATGAGGCCTAATGATTATTAGTTGCAAATGTAGGGTAGAAATACAAAGTGCTTAACTAGCATTCATGCTAATCACATGAGGACACATTCTAATGGTTTACTTGAAAGAATTTTTTTAATCGATCATTTACTTTCCCTCTAGAATTTGGGAGCGAGGTTGTATTTTCAAAGTGACGGTGATATCCAGGGATGCAATCATTCACGTGATCCATGTGATGTATTGTATTATTGTCAGTGTGACCAGACAAGAAACATTGACGGGGACGTTTTCAGTATATTATATATTCAGAAGATGGACAATGCATGTGTGCATATTGTGAATGAATGTAATGAATATATAGGGCAAAGTCATTTATTAAAATAAAAACGTATTCTTTTTTTCCCTCTTTTTTGGACAATAAACCCCCAAGTGTCTGCAACCACTGCATTTTGATACTAGTCTGTAGTCTGTATGCTCAAAAAGTTAAAGATAGTTCACCTATGTTATCATTTACTTACTTATATCATTCCAAACCCAAATAATGTTACTTAGTTATTTTGGTCCTAACTATAAAGGTCTTGCTTTGTATATATAAATATTCCTGCCTTGATTATACAGAGAACTAAAAATACCATTACATTTGTGACCCCCACCCCCACCAAATGGTTTGATCCCCTGAATGTTCAGGATGTGGTTACGGCCTTGATCTTCAGGAAATTTAGCTAATGCAACTTCCTTTTGAACATGTGACTTCTCGATTATTCCAAATATTATATTGCATAGCGGTGAATGTGTTCAGGTTGGAAGGATGTTTCAGGTATGAGATGTTAAATGGATGTCATGTGATATTACTGCGAAAATACTGCTTTCTCAGTGCTGTAGTGGTTTCATTAATGTTTTAAGAAACATGCAAGTTATTCTGAACTATGCACATAGGTTATTGTGAAGAACACCTTACCTCTGGTTAAATGTCTTTTACCTTTATTTTAAATGTATTTGTAAATGGAATATCAGGAGGATGCAAACAGCATCATGGGATTTTGGGATTTATTGCTACAGCGATGCATTACATATTATTATAGCATGTTTACTCAAATAAAGGGAATATCCTGAATAAGTTCTACTATCTATATTTCTGAAATTTTGCTTCGTGTAAGTTGAGTAACTCTGAAACAAGGATCTGCGTTGCTACTTTATCCGAGATGTATTGTTTTATTCTAAAATGTGGAATTATTGCTACCGATATATCTTATGAGAGAGTACAGTATGTGTGTTCCTTTGATAGAAGCTACTATATCTTGTGTAAGGATTATAAACTGGCTTACTTGTTGTAAAGGACAATGTCAGGTCTCCAGACCAGGTTGCTAGGGATGCGGATGACCTCCAGGCCATCATACTCATCTTTATCCCAGCGTAAGTACGCATCATGCCAGACCTGCCGCACCCATAAGTATGTGGTCAGCACCTGATTTCTCTCATCCTGTCAACGAAGAGAAAATGATAAATGCAGAAATTTGCCATCAACAGACAATTAATCGTGCAAACCAATCAAATTTTGGTGATTTCTGAATAATAATAATGAGAAACAGTTTCATCAATAATGCCGTTCTAAGGCATGTAGACAACGCTCCAAAAGTCTTAGTCCTCTATCAAGACCCGTTTTATCGAAGCAGTTTATTATTTGTTATTATTTAAAATGTATTAAGTGTATTAACTGGAACATTATATTTTTCAATCATGATTACATCGTTCATCACTAACATAAATTTTATTAGTAAATTAATGATTTACTAAAAGTCAGGGTCAGCATGTGGCAGACATTTTAGTAAACATTTCATGTTTCATACTTACATAGTGTAATGTCAATACCGGAATCAGTGTCGAACTCCATTTCCCAGAACACACCACTGCATACAAGTATAGCCGCCAAGTCTACGACACCCAGCCATCTCACTCACTGTCACATTCACAGTCACCCGATTACTTATTACACACCTGGACTCAATCACCACTCACTACTATTTACGCACACACAACACTCCTATTCCTTGTGAAGTATCGTCTCAGCTCTGTTATTCTTCTGATGTACCAAGCCTTTGATCCTGATCGTGATCCTGATGTTGATGGATACTTGTCTCCATGTAACCTCAGTAAGAAGACCACCTCAACCTCTGTTGAGAGTCCCAACTCCCCCTGCAAATGGGAATCCTACCTCAATGTCAAGGTCTCAAGCCCTGTATTGACTATAGAGGGTTAAGACAAATCTCTATTAAATATTGTTATCCTCTGCTACTATTCCCATCTGCCCTGGAACTCAGAGAAGCCCAAATACTCACCAAGTAAGACTTGGCAGTGCTTACGATTTCATTTTTATCAACCTCATCCATAGAGGATGAGTGGAAAATGGCATTTAGCACCACCTCTGGTCACTAATAGTACTGCGTAATACCACACAAGCTTTCTCGTGCACCTTCTGTATTTCAATGCCTAATAAATGACATGCTCAGAGACATGTTGCGAAAGTTCATCATAGTGTACATTCATGGCATCCTAATTTACTCACTGTTCTGGGAAGCCCATGTAAACCATTTCAAACAAGTGTTCTCATCTCCGCAGAAATCACTTGTACATCAAGTGTGAAAAATGTGAATTCCACATAGCTAGAGTGTTGTTTCACACCACAGTCAAAGAGCTAAAAAGATTCCTCAGCTTTGCTAATTTCTATAGAGGGTTCAGCTCCAGTACCAGATACTTAACAGTGCTTTTGTAAAATAAATAAATAAATAAATAAATAAATAAAAAAGCCCCAAAAAACTGAAGTGGAACTCAGCAGCCGACCAATCCTTACAACACCTTAAAGAAGCCCTCATTACGGCACCCATCCTGGAACACCGTGACCCATCAAAACCCTTTGTAGTGGAATTGAATGCCTCCAAAACTAAACATTTAACATTTGGATAAAAACCCAATCTGCACCCATTGGCCTACGTCAAGAAGCTCACTCCCACCGAACAAAACGATGATATCGGCAATAGAGAACTGCTGCCATTCCTAATTTTCATGGTGGAGTGAACAAGTGTTGGAAAGCATTCATCAACGTTTAGAACAAGTGGTCCAAAGTAACAAAGAGTTTGCTGGCTTACACCAGGGTGACACTCCCCAGTATCAGCCTGGAGATTGGCTCTCCACCATCGATATCAAGATCACACATAGCTGCAGAAAGCTAACTCATTGTTACATTCGGCCATACAAAATCCTCCAGTGCATAAATGAAGTCACATATAAGCTAGCCCTACCACGTCACTGCCGCCTTACCCCCTCCTTCCACGTATCAAGCCTCAAGTCCATAATTTCAGTTCTCCTAGCAAAAGGGCTTCCCCCCGGCATGTGACATCCGTAATCCCCTTCTCTGAAGGGATTTCTATGCCCGACACTCGGAGAGAACTCGGCACCGTCCACGAGGTAGGCCTAAGAAGGATTGAGTTCTGGATTGAGTTCTTGGGGGGGAGGGAGGTCGTTTGTCAGGCTTAAATGTATGGCCACCAAGGACTACAACACCCAATCATCTCACTCATCGTCACATTCACAGTCACCCAATTACTGATTGTGTCCACACTCGAAGACTTAATCACCACTGACCACTATATAAGCACACTCTCATTCATTGC
This sequence comes from Ictalurus punctatus, assembly GCF_001660625.3. Classification (NCBI taxonomy): domain Eukaryota; kingdom Metazoa; phylum Chordata; class Actinopteri; order Siluriformes; family Ictaluridae; genus Ictalurus; species Ictalurus punctatus. The sequence goes on from NC_030444.2 coordinate 3,436,407, forward strand.
AAAGAATCTGCTCAGCTCTCTTATTCATCTGATCCGTACCAAGCCTTTGATCTGTGTTCATGGTCATGGTTTTTGATCTCGTTTGTTTTCCTGGTTTTTGTGATTTTGCCTTGGATATCCTGTTTGTGACCTTCTGCCTGTTTTTTACTAAATGATTAACTGGGGTGTTTTTTTTTTTTTTTGGATTTATCCGCTGTCTGTCATCTTTAATTAAAGTATTACCGACAACTGTAGCTGTCTGCACCTGAAACCTAGTACTCCTAGTACTAGACAGTTCATTCATTGATCTGAAAAAGATATCATGAGTGTCTAAGAGTGAGATTGTTCCATTTGTCAGACAAACCATTTACCTGACAAGAAAGTTAGACTGTGACTGATGTTGTGTAAGATCATAAGGTGCATGATTGCTGCCAATGAAATTATATTTACTTTTTACACACTATTTTCAACTTGCTACTCTCACACCAAAACCCCAAAGACAAGCTACAATCCTTTGGTGAAATGAATTGAAGAGCAGAGGAAGCATTTCTCTAATCAGGGTTTTTCAGAAACCAAACCCAGCTAGTGGAAAGTTCTCGGTTAGATCTGTAGATTAATATTTGATTGCGTTTGATAATGCTAGAAATACACTTAATGAGCTTAAAATATCAAGACCAATTACGCGGTCATGTTTCATGGTGTCGTCTCTTTTACAGGCCTTTGCTAATAAAACATTTGCACGTTTCCGTTCATTTATAAGAATGGAATATTTTTCCAAAGATATAAGCCAGCGTGGAATCTAAATATAGCTTAAAAAGGAAATAAATAAATATATATATATACACAGGTGAGGCAGAATTAATATTCTACCAACAGAGTTAGAACTAAACATTCGAGGGACTCTGCAGATGCTTGTCACATAGCAGACTGTACTGATGTGCCGAGTAACCACAAGCAACTTCTGTCACCTCATCAGATAACAGCACAGTTAATAAAAAAATATCTAGATAAACATGCCTACCCTCAGAGGGAGAGTGCAAAAGGATCAAATGGTAACAGTCAAGTGCGCTCAGACGATCTGAGACTTCAGGCATTTCTTGAAGGCTGCAAAGGAATGTGCAGTGCAAATGAATCCTGTCAATCCATTCCAGTGAAAATGAACCCTAAGTGAACAGAGTTTGGTAGGTACAGTGACTGCTGAGGAAAGGTGAATGGAATGCAACATGTTTCTCATGTAAAATAATTCACGCTATTACAGCCTAGTTCTCTTGTTCAACGTAGTTATAGTGTTCAGAAACATTTTGGATCATTTATGTTCCACACCTGTCCGTTATATAGTTTTATAAAAGTCATAAGTTAAAAAAAAAAAATCATAACACTTACCTATCTAGATTAGAGATATATATATATATATATATATATATATATAGATATAGATATATAGATAATCATTATACATGGTCTCCTCCAATATGGCGGGGGTGGGGGGCGTGCCACATGATAGGCGAGGCTTGGTGGGGCTTTAGTTACAAAAGGTTGAGAACCTCTGGTCTAGAGTGTGTTGTGCATGAAAATCCCAGGAGATCAGCAGTTTCTGAAATACTCGAACCAGCCTGTCTGGCACAAGCAACTATGCCACGGTCAAAGTCACCGAGATCACAGTTTTCCCCATTCTTCATGTTTACGCATTGCACTGCTGCCACATGATTGAATGATTGGTTCATTCTATAAAAGACTAGGTGCACAGGGGTTCCTAATAAAGTGGACAGCAGGTGTAAATGCTACATAGGCACATAGTCACAAAATAAGAGACTGACTGAGATAGAGTTCTACTTGGAACGTTTATTGATCAGGAAACTGTAGGGTTGTACATACAACCATTCAGGTTCCCCTCAGAGGAACAACCGATGAATCCTTTGAGTTGGCCATTCAATGAACCTGTAACCTAAGCAGTGAAGTACAGGTCTATGACAAGGTTATGACCTAAAATCTGTTATATACACTACAGTATGTGGTTTTTATCACTGCAGGTGGAAGGGCTCAGCGAATACTGTACACAAATCAACCACAAGAAGACCAGAACGATGTTGTAGGCGGTGTTTTGTTTGATCCTGTTGACCTCAATATGAGAGAAAATGTTTAGAGCTGCAGGGGTTTCTCACCGTCTCAATAGGCCTGCAGTAATTGTTTATAATACGTGTGTATGTGTGTATGTGTGTAAGTGGGGTGTGACCTCACCATATCTTTGATCTGCGAGAGTGTAATCTGCAATGTAACATTGAGAGCCTTGTCCGTGTCTTCCACAGGCCTCAGAGCTTTAGTATAATTCTCCATCAGCGTGTTCAGCAGCTTCTGAGCGTAGCGGCCCTGGGCAGATAGCACCACTGCAGTAAAGCGAGGCAGGAAGAGAGGTAGGACAAGTTGATTTTACACTGGTTTGTTTTTCATGTAGAGTATAAGACGTAGTGCACGAAAAGGGCAACGAAGAAATGAGGATTCTCCCGAGTGGACATGCAATGAGAAAAAACCCGCCACACACACAAACTTGAGGAATTGCAAGTTAACTGTTTTGCGTTTTGTGAAGACACAAATTATTTTCAGATGTTGAATAAATTGGTTTTATCCATGAAAAAAAAAAAACTTTTACCAAGATAATGATTAAGTTAAGTAGGGAATAAAACATAACAGTGTATTGTCATAGGAATATATATATATATATATATATATATATATATATATATATATATATACACACACAGAGAGAGAGAGAGAGAGAGAGAGCGAGCGAGCATGTCCAATTTTGCTCTCTTGGACTCCCATGGTTGGCTCTTACTGGAGACACCTCTTAGAAATTAAACATCTCTTCTCATCTTTTTAAGCTGTTTATGTGGAGTGCCTGCTAGGCAAGCTACTCTGTAAGTTGTTACTATACTCACATATTAGCATGAGCACATTAATATAAACCTGTGATTTGCCTTGCAGCCGGAACTACTTCCAGAGCAGTTGTTATAGAAAATGAATTGATACCCGTTGACCGATCGAGTCAAACGTGATGCGATATAAAGACATGAATTAAATTGCATGACAACATTTTTAATCAAGCGTGTATACAAATCTTCAAAGTCTTTAAACCAAATGATGGCAGGAAGAGGAACTTTAAGAAGGCAAACTACATACAGTATTTATTCTTCATCAGGATGTCTAAGGCACAATATTTAGCCTGAAAACTAAATACATGGTCAAAAAAAAAAATGTACGACATTATAAAATGATATATATTTGACGGTACTCACATTAAAATACAGCATTCACTTTCATGCATATAAAATAAGAACGCTAATCATTACTCACCATGCAGATGCATACTAATAAGAAGCCCAAAAACACAGACCTTCATCTTCCTTTTAATAGTTAAATAAGGAAAGACCAAAACAAGTGCCTCAGTAGGGGCTACACATTGTACTGGCGGTAAAAAAAAGAGCCCAATGGGTCTCTTAAAGGCTGAGACAGGTTTAGGAGACAGCACAGTACATACAGAGGCTAAGGCCTGAATGTCACTCTCCCTGTGCCTGTGGAATAAGACCTGGGGTATCACATAGCGTGCATGTACACACACACACACACACACACACACACACACACACACACACACACACACACACCCTTTTTCACTGAGTAACTAAGGTAACCAGTTAAAATCATGTACCGCAAACACAGGTTTAGCTTTGCACTACGTGTTACAGTACTCAGAACAATGTCAAATTTAATGTACAGTATTTGTTGAAGTCACAGCCTACAGCAAAAAAAGTACTATATCTCATCTTATAATATCTGGTAACACTTTACTTAAAGGGGTCGTATCATGATTTTTAAACGTTTTTTAAATGTTCGTTATTTTATTTAGTGGGTATAGTAGAATAGGTTAACATGCTTTAATGTTCAAAAAACGCATTATTTGTCATATATTGTACATTCAAGCAGCGCCTCTATTCCCACTCCAATTTCTCCAAAACCCCTCCTTTCGAAAAGCCCAGAGTGCTCTGATTGGCCAGCTGGCCCGTCACGTTGTGAATGGCCAAAAAGCTCAAGCGTGTGCCGGAAATGTAACGCCGCTCGGGACAGCTTCAGCATCCGAGGCTTCTAAAGTGATTCTAAGCTCCTAAGCAACATGTCGTCGGGTTTACCGTATCGGTTCGAGTCGGATCCTGAAAATGCGGATGATCGAGCAGATCAAGCGGAAGCAAGTTTGCAATGACGACTTGAGCAGAACGTTTCACAGTGGGAAGTTTTTATTTTGGAACTCTCTTACCGTACCGACGCATTGTTAAGTGCAAAGCTATGCTACGTACACAGCTTTGTCAGAGCAAAGTGGGAATCGCCCCGCTTTCAGGAGTAGCCTTCGTGTGCAGCCTGCGTTGTACTCGCCCAGGTTCAGGAAGCTGTCCTCTGTAAAATGCGCTTTGCACTAGTAAACGTTTGGGTTGTACTGCTCAGGAACAGCGTTGTAAATAAACAGTAACCACTGATTCCACTGAATCTCGTCCGTTTACAGAACTGTTTTGCGTTCGCACGAAACACAGAGCGTCTCCATGAAATGGCGAAGAACAATTCACCGAAGCCTCGCCTTCTTTCTTCACGCCTGCCTTTGGGCGGGATTATGCTAATAGTTCACATAGTGACGTAGACTTTTGCGGAAGTAATATCTAGACTTCGAACGAGGCGTTTTGGGCAGGTCTGGAGCAGTGTTTTCTGGTCGATTAAATAAATCCCTTTAGAGGAGACTATGAGCTCTGTGACTTTGCAGACCGTACACATCGCACAAACAGATCCATTACACACCCAAACAAAAGGAAAACATTACAAATCATAATCTGACTCCAGATGTTTCTGTTTAGTAACACTTACCTTTCCAGCCTTTTGTTCGCCCTGTCCCAACTTTTTTGAGACGTGTTGTGGCTATCAAATTCAAAATGACCCTGTTGTTTCCTTAAAACGGTCCATTTTCCTCAGTTTAAACATGTGATACGTTTTCTATGTTCTACTGTGAATAACATATAGGTTCATGAGATTTGCAAATCAATGCATTCTGTTTTTATTTACATTTTACCCGGCGTCCCAGCTTTTTTGGAATTGGAGTTGTATAAACACTGCACCTTATAAATTGTAAACTCATTTTACTTTTGAGGCAGACAAAACACACACAGCTCTGTTGTTACAGTGTACTGATTGTCACCATATAACAGTGAAAGAGTGGAACGCAAATTATTATTATTATTATTATTATTATTATTATTATTATTATTGCATTACTTCTCCAAGTTTTTAAATGTCAAGTCATTACAAATATAACTGAAAACTAGAGGCTACAGTCCCATTCAAACGCAAGCAGCAGCACATAGCTTTACTCATCAAATTCAACGATAGAGATGTTCTTTGTTTTATTTATTTATGATGTGTTATTTATGAATTGTTGAAGTGCTCAGTTTGTGTCAGTTATTTTGAGGTCTCTTTGATGAAATTGCTTAAACTTCAACCCACTCATATTTCACAACCCCCTCAACTGCCTACATCTTAGTCAAAGACGCATACACACACACAGAGTATAGCTAGCGCTCAGATGAGAGATCAGAGTAGTGAGACAGGAAGTGGTTCTTCTCAAGTCATCATGCTCTTCTACCTCATTCACTTATAATCTCTTGCTCACTCACTGCTCCCATGGCCCTCCCCCTTATGCGACATGCGTTTGTGAACCACATTTCCCATGATGCTCTAAAAGCTTTTCAGTTATAGTAATGAGGAGAGGTTGTAGGCTGTTTTTACACTGTTACACAACAGAGTAAATGTTTACAGGATTGCCATTAATTTCTATCTAGCTCATAAATGGTGATTGTGCACACTCCATGACTTTAGACTCATAATCACACATACAGGTTACAGAGCAGTTACTGTGTGAACACTGTGTGAGCTTGAGAGCATGATGTGGGTGTGTCCACTGGTGAAACGTATCAATCAGGGTTTGGTCGTTTAAAATATTTATGCCATACAATCCACAGAACACCATTAAATCTATTCATGAAACATATAAAGAATATTGCACAACCAACTCAGACTAAAGGAGGCCGTCCGTATAAAGTCATCGACGAGGTAAAAGGGGCATTAGTCAGAGAAACAACCAAGAAGTCAAGGAAATCTCTGAAAAAGCTTCTGGGATGGGAGAGGCTCTTCAGAGGATAAATAAAACCTGGACACTACGCAATGCTGGGCTTGAGAAAAGTCATGAAAAGAAAGTATGTTGGAGACTCGTAAAATATTTGGGAAAACACTCTCTGGTCTGATGAGAGCAAAAATTAACATTGTGGTCTTGACACAAAATGCTACATTTGGAGGAAGCCGGACACGGCTCTTCACGCCGAGGAAAGTATCCAGGTTATCAGCTACACACACTAGTCCGCTGCAAGCTAGAGAACAAAATCTACCCGGCGAAGTGTTAGCGATCAGGTCAGGCCTGGCCAGTTCTACTCAAGGGAAGTTCGGGTACATGTAAGACGCCAAAAAACCGACAGAAGCAAAATCATCCCCTATTTCGTTATATAGACAGCTCCCCCTGCTGATAGCCAATCATCACGTCGGCATGTACATCCCCAGTTCCGCACAAGTTGGGACAGTATAATGCAAAAAAACAAACAAAAGAGTCATTTGAAAATTCAGTACACCCTGTACTATATTGAAAACACATTGTTTGATGTTTTACTTTGTGAATTGAATTTATTTTTGAAAATATACACTCCTTTCAAATCTGATGATTGCAACATCAGACAGTTGGGACAGTCGACTGTTTACCGCCGTGTAACATCAGCTTTTCTTTTAATAACACTTATTCATGTTCCCCCATTCATATATATATATATATATATGAATGAAATATCGACTCGTCGGACCACAAAACACGATTCCACTGTGCTACTGTCCATCTCAGATGAGACCGAGCCCAGAGAAGTGGGCGGAGCTCCTGGACAGTGTTGATGTGCGGCTTCTGCCCTGCATAGTAAAGCCTTAACTTGCATCTGTGGATGTAGCGGCGGATGGTGTCGTCCGACAAAGGTTTACCAAAGTATTCCCGAGCCCATGTCAGGATGTCCGTTACAGACTCATGACGGTTTTTAAGACAGTGACGTATGAGGGATCGGAGATCATGAGCATTCAGAAGTGGTTGTCGGCCTCGCCCTTTACGCACCTAGATTTGACCTGATGCCTTGAAACTTTTAATTATTTTGTGCACTGTAGAAGGTGAAATGCCAAAAATCCTACCGATTTATCTCTGGGGAATGTCGTTCTCAAAGTGTCGGATTATTCACCGACGCATCTGTTGCCAGATTGGCAAGCCTCGACCCATCCTTGCTCTTGAACGACTAGGCATTTTTTGGAGGCTCCTTATATACTATGATCAGACGATTGCCTCACCTGTTTCACATCACCTTCTTATTTCAACTTGTCACATCCCTATTAGTCCTAAATTGCCCCCATCCCAACTTTTTTGGAATGTGTTGCATGCATCAATTTCAAAATAAAAGTTTATCTTTAAAAAAAAAAAAACACACACAAAAAAAACAACTATGCAGTTGATTAGGTCAAACATCAAATACCTTGTCTTTATATATCCCCTGTTTAAATACAAGTTAAACTACATTTACAAATCACAATGTTTTGATTAGCATGTTCCACACTGTCCCTACTTTTTTTTTTTTGGACATCTGAGAATCTTTGCCAAGACTTCAATCTCTTCATTCCCTCATACAATGCTTGAGCAATTTTGTTAAGAAGAACAGGTGAAAATATCAGGATCCAGATGTGCAAAGCTGATAGAGACACAACTCAGAAGACAGTTGTAACTGCAACCCAAAGTGGTTCTAGTGCGTACTGACCTGCGGAAGACAATTACAGACCTTGTGTGAATCAAATGGTAAAAATCCCAATTAAGTCCATTTCAGTTTCCGGCTGTATCGCTACAAAATGTGGAAAAGTTTAACGGAGGTGAACACTTATGCCAGGCAGTGTATGTGCACTTTCAGACATCATAAAATCGCATTGTACAACTCCACTGTAAAAGTAATCATAACCATATTGAGGCATTACATGCATGCGTGAAGGATCGATGGTGTTGGAGATGGAAAACTGGAGGTGTTGCTGTGATACCAGAAGCAGATGAAGAATGATTCAGAGCTCTGTGTAATATTTAAAGACACACCACTGCAGTCACTTCTCACACATGACACATACAGTAGAAGAAAAAAAAAAAGGATGATTGTGGGTTAGGCCACGTGGTCTTCAACGTGTTCGGAGTGACTGTAAAGAAGAATGATTGAGCGGAGAAATAATACCTAAAGTAATAAAAGCGCCACGTTTAGACTGGTCTAGACTGGTCTCTTTGCACAAACACACTGCAACACGACTCAAACTAACATTAAGAGTTACATAGCGTCAAGATTCTCGCGTTCGCTCCATGTTGGCAGGTGTCAGTGGTACGATAGCACTTTGATCACGCTGCATGTTGTACATACGTATGCACGCGTGAAGTAGGACTGATAATGAACTGATAATGTATCATCTCTGACACAACAGCTCAACTGTCACAATTACAACTGTGCATGTTTGTGATAGAGTTTGTGATTAGTAGTGTGTGTGTGTGTGTGTGTGTGAGCGAGCGCTTGTGTGGTAAGAGCTCACTGCAGGTGTTTCCTGTTGGAGAGAGAGAGTGAGAGAGAGAGACAGAGAGGCTTGTGGTTGATTGTGTGTTTCACCGACCCTGGTGTTCACTAGTCAGAGAGGCTGAACTGACCTATGCAACGTTCAAGTCATGTCATAAAACTTCAAACCATCATCTTTCTCTCTCTCTCTCTCTCTCTCTCTCTCTTTCTTTCTCTCACACACACACACACTGCTAAGCATTAATGTTCTGAAACAAAGTATGATTGGACTGAATTGTGAGGACAGGAGATGAGAAAATCTTTATTAAACCTTTATCTTCATTTTATTAAAGGAGTGGAAGAGGAATTATTCAGGCTTCGGTGTGATATTTCTATACACCACACTGCAATCACTTCTGGCATACGAAAGAAAAGAAACACAGTACGATGGGTTCAACCATCTAGAAGAAGCCGGAACGTTGTATAACTCTGGTCATCACAGTGACTGTGTGTGTGTATATATACACATATATATATATATATATATATGATCACTAGCCCTTGCTAGCGTGTATATTTTTACCTGCCAAATGCTGCAAGAAGTCATATATTTATCATACGTATATTTATCAAATAACATAAAACGTTCTCAAGCTTGCCATATATCTAATGCCTGTTAACTATAGTCTCTAAGTGAGATAGGGTTGATGATATTGTGACAACTGCATTTGTGTTACCTTTCTCTCAGTACTGTGCATGTGCATGAAGCATAAAGGATCAGATCATCTCTGTGAAGCTTGTGTAGGATTCAGAAGATTGTGAGAAAGCTGACAGCTCCAGCTGGGAAGTGGTTTTGGGGTTTGTACCCTCTATAGTTCTCTAAAAGCATCTACTTTAAGCCACCATCTCCATAGACCACATCATTTACGCATTAAACTCACATCTAATTGTTTTCCATCTAACAATTCTTCCTTCACTCTGTACATCCATACGGTTTAAGGACCACCTGCATGTAACAAACAAACAAACAAACAAAAAAATCTAAAACGATCCATTTTTTTCCATCAGAAGTACAAAACATCGGATTTGAATATTCAAACGCGTGTATAGAACATATTTAAAAGTTTCTTAGTGAAAATAAATTGATATTATGATTTTTTTTAACCATCTATACACAATATAGCTATGCTATAGTTGTATGTGCTTTACTTTGATACCAACTCTAAGGAAATATTTTAAAATGGAGAAAGACGATTGATCATTTCCAGGTACGGTAGTGAATACATGTTTGTAGGCATACTTAAGGAAGACCTTTTTTTGTGTGTGTGTGTGTGTGTGTGTATTGTTTTTGTGAAACTTTCACACACACACGCATCAATGCACACATGATAAACAGGATAAATAAGCAGGTGCCTACATTTCACTCATGAGCGATTTCGAGTATGCACACTCTGGTTGTTTCATAATATCTTTCCTCTGAACACACACGTATGTATACAGACACTGTTTTGCACACCGTTCGCATTTTTTTGCAGACGTTCTGAGCTGTCTGGGATGTGCAGAGACACACTATAGAGTTAGATATCAGCAAACTAGGGCAACCTTACTTAAAAATAGAAAATATCGACAAAGATCACATGGTTACTGGAATGTCAGTGAAGTTAAAAGAAGTCACACTCGAACACATCTGGCACAGCTTCTGATCCATAACAGAGAATCTCATCTATCACATCTGAAGTGTATGTATTATATATTAAGCACAGGATGGTCCAGTGTGGACTGAACCAAATGAGCTCTTAGCACATCCTACACGTGTATTGAGTTATTGTATTTGATATATATCATGTTCTATAATTTATTTAAATTGTTTCCTTTTCTTTTTTTTTTTAAACAACACATTTTTCCGGTCAATACATGACACAATCACTACGAGAAATTGTCACATGTATTCGAAATTACACCTAAAAGTTGCAGCTTTTATTGCATTTTCCAACGTCTGGAAAGAAAAAAGGCAAACATACAACAGATTTTGTGTCACTGTTTATTTGTTGCACCTTGACAGTCGTCACAATGTTCACATGATATTTCTGATCAATCTAAAGATGATCAGATATACAAGAAAAATGCTAGGACTACTAACCGCATGATAAGTTTGACTAATAAGTTAACATGGTCGTTTCGCTAATAGCGGTGTATAAGAATATAACGAAGAATAAACGGGACTGAATGATGCAAACACTTTTGTTTAGGATATTGTGATAATTAAATGTGACAAAAGAAGGGTGAGGGCAGTGAGAAACATGTTAAGACCCCCGTAATCACTCCGTTTTAGCACTGCGATCGCAATGACAGAACTGAGTCCTATGAGAGCAAAAATACTGACCATTTTTGCATTTAGGCGATTCCAAATAAAAGTGTGAAAAGTAAAGTACAGTCTACAACAAATCTCGCAAATATACAAAAGCTCGCATCAGTACATAGTTTAACATCAATTAATCCAAAAAATGCAAACCCTCACGCCTGGTGATCATGATATGATTAACCGTTTTGTCCAGCATAAAACACTCAAACGTCTTTCTATGCTCTGCAAATAAACTACACATTACTAGTGTCTGCACAAGTGTCTGGTAGAAGTCTGAAAAACCTTTATAGCCTTTACATTTTATATATAAAAGCCATATTATATAATATATAATGTTAGGTTGTATGTTTTTGTGGTAAAAAAAAAAGAAAAATTCTATTCCTTCTAAGAGACAAAATTTGTTCTTTGATGGTGAAGAGATTAAAAAAAACAACAACAACATAGGATAAAATGTTTAGGAAGAACAGTATATTAAACATTAGAACAAAATACAATAGAATTCTATAGTCAACTCCATACTGGATGATTGGATTTCTACTGTGAAATCATATCAAATAAATACTATTCATCATATCAAATAAATGCCTCGCCGAAAGACATTTGGTAAAAGGTTTACCAGTAGGTCTGAGCGCCAGGTAGAGACAGAGAGATTTGCTACAGACTGACGTTGAAGCGTTTTTGGCGCAATCGATTGAACTACTTTTATAGAGTTGTATCCGCTAAAATGTCTTGATTGGGATTGAGATCTAAGACAGGTTCTTTTAAAATATTCAGAGACCTCTTTAACTGTGAAAAAAAATTAAACCGTGAGCATATTATTCCTGAAACTTCCACAAATAAAACACATTTTATTATTTTTTTATTTTTTTCACTTTTAAAATGTTATTGTTAGATTAAATAGTCCTACTTGATTTTGTGATCTGTAGGTTTGGATTAAACTCATTCGACTCGTGACAAGTCAAACAAGCTAGTAACTATATATATATATATATGTATATATATATATATATATATATATATATATATATATATATATATAAACAAACATCACAATAAATGCAATAAATTTGATAATGATGTGATTTGCACCACTGTAACATATTTTTTTAAATCATAGACTTCCTGCCCGTGCTTCACGGCCCCCTGGAGGACCCTGGAGCCCACTTTGAGAACCTTGGATCCCTTATTAATCTACTACTGTAAAGTCATACAGAATCAATACGATGGTGTACCAATAAAATGGACGGCCTGAGTTTGAGTAACTCTTAGTTGAAGCAGATTTTAGTTGGTCCTCAAGAGATGTGGCATGGATTCAGATCAAAGAGTCTCCGTCGTGTTCGCTTGCGCGCCTGGTTGACAGCCGTGCGTACAGCACACTCGAACACTTGCTGAATGCCACGATTAAGGAGTGCAGAGCATTCTAGGTACCCTTTAGCTCGAATTTCATGAGCCACCTTCTTGCCTTCTGATGCTGTGGTGCAGCGGTCACGATATGGTCCCATTTCCCTGTGGTCTGTCTGAGTGCCCACAACCAGGACAGGCACACGAGGCAGATATTCTCGCACCTCTGCTATCCACTTCTGTTGGATACTGGCCAGTGTGGAGGGGTTTGCCACTGAGTAGCACAGCAGGACTACATCAGCTTGCTGGTAGGACATAGGGCGGATCTGGCGGAACGTGTCGTTCCCGGCCGTGTCCCATAAACCCAAGCTAATCTGGACGCCATCCATGAAGACATCCACACCGGTGTTTTCGTAGACGGTGGGCCTGTAGCTGTCAGGGAATGTCTCAGAGGTGAAGCGCACCAGCAGTGCCGTTTTGCCCACAGCACAGTCGCCGACGAGTACGCACTTCACAGATGTCCCAGTCATCCCATTCATCATGCTGCTGCTGTGAGAAGTTGTGCTTCTTTTTTCTAATAGGAGTCCGGGTTAGAAGTCCTCAAGGGAGAAGAAGTGACGCAAAAGTTTTCATTGTGGGGTGAGAATTGTGCCACACAATGAATATCAACGGTATCTTAATTCACGATTAATAGTTCATACACAGATCAAGAAGTTTACTTTTCTTTTGTCTCAGTGCAACTTTCAAAGCAGGCCATCGTGGTGTCCGGTGCGGATGTTTCAGTCACAGGATGAAACTCATAGGGTCATGTGGTCTTTATCGGAAAAAGCACAAGCAGTGGAGAAGTGCTCTCGTGGCACAGTGTAAGTCTCTCGTCGCTTCGCTTTTCATGAGCCTGCGTCCAGCTAAATGGTCGTCTTTTCTAGATTAAAGGGGAAAAAGCGTGACTGAATTATTGCAAATTCCAAAGATAAAATACCTTTCAAAAATATCTATCAAAAACCGACTAAGGAAAAAGTGCTACAAACGTCCAGGGTCACCCATTTACATAGGTAATCGATTCTAACAGCAACAAATTGATTAAATGTGTATTTATTACTGTGTGGTGACTCAATCAATCATGATTTTTCTCAAAACGTCATATAGATCTAATGCGTTATACAGATATTTAAAACTATATAGTGAAATTGTCCTCTCTAATAATATAAGTAATGTTATATATGCAAGCATATATGTGAGAATATGAGAAAATAAGATGCCTGTAAATATATGATAAGGCTAAACAGTAGATAAAATGAGCAATTGTAGAAATTGGACAGTTTCAAGCCCCGCTTTTCCCAATATTAGATACATCAAAAATTAATTTCGGGGCTGGGTTGTTCTTGGTGGCACCAGATTAGCGCAGTGTATTGAAATGACTTAAAACTACCTTTCCAAAATATATTTAAGATGCATATTTAAGTCATATGCATTATTCCATGTAGTAATGAATGAACTGTAATGAGTGAGATTAAAAATCAGCCAATTAAACTAACGAAGTCAGTGTTTCATAAGCACGGGTGCTATAATGGCAGAAATACACACACAGGTAGAAGTGTGGTTATATTCCTCTACTCTAAGATCTTATTGTCTTATTGTCAGAAACCTTTTCTGATCATTTTATGTGCCGAATTAACTTGGCAAAGAAGTTTCTCAGGTCTTCAACGAGAACATGGACAAGATCATATAGAAGAAGAGAAGTTTTCCTTGTGAAGTCGTCCTAAAATCAGTTTTTTCATAAATAGTTTTTTTTTTTTTTTTTTTTTTTTTTTTTTAAAGAAAGATATATTCTTTTAAATTTAAAGACTTTTAAAAAGTCATTCAAAAACATTTCTTGTTATAGCAAATGTGTTTATATTCTTTAAAACAGGATGAAGTGTATTTATACGCTTAGAAGTACATAAGTATAGAGACATTTTATGTCTGGTAAATACCAGACATTTTAAGACACATTCATAACAGGCCTCTGTTCATCGTCACTACGAAACTAAAAGCAAATCTAATACAAAAACCCTAGAAAGAAACGTTGTAGTTTTATTTATTTTTTTTAAACAATTTAATAATAAACTAAACTCTAAATATGTTAGTAGTATTTTACCATTTCTATTATAAAGAAATTAACAACGTAACTCACCAGTTTTCAGTCGTTCGAGTTTGCCAGATCGAAGTCGCATCAAACATTCTTAGCGTTCGATAAAGATGAAGTTATATATAACTTTCTATAAAGTTCTATAAAGAAATTCATCTGTAATTTTAAATTCAAATATGAGTAGTATTGTTAGAAAGTGTATAATATTTACTAGGGATTATTAACGGCTTTCTAAAGAAAACTCGAAGAACAGATGTGGCCTCCTCCGCTCAGATCGCAGGGGAAGTGAAATAAGGGGTGTAGGATTCTTTTTTCTTTTTTTGTGAAATTGTGCATGACACCGCCTTGCATCCGCTGTGTGGTGCATGACAGACCTGCAAGCCTTCATTTGTGTGCTTCTTCACTGTCTGCTCCAGTAGGGTTTTTGGCAAAAAGACAAATAAATGTGCTTATTGATTACTTTATATCTAAAATACATTACAAGTGAAGTAGCATAAAAGTAGCTTTAAAACATAGTTTTAGAGTTTCATAGGATGTTTAGTTTTTTAAGCACGAACCAGCTCAGCTTATGTAGCATATTGTCTGTTGTGGACTATCCAATAGCATGCATCTACTGCATGTAAAATATTTAGCTCCTAAAAATAAGCAGTTCTTCCCTTAGCACTGGCTATGGACCTAAATCTTTCGCAGTTATCAAAACCCTGATTAAAAAACCTGACCTCGACCCCTGTAAGTTGTCCAACTATAGGCCAATATCAAACCTCCCCTTTATCTCCAAGATCCTAGAAAAGATTGTAGTACAGCAGTTATGCTCGTATCTACACAGGAATAACATTCATGAAATGTATGAGTCAGGATTTAGACCTCATCATAATACAGAGACAGCGCTGGTTAAAGTGGTAAATGACCTACTACTGGCCTCCGATCAGGGTTGTGTCTCGTTGCTTGACCTTAGTGCAGCTTTTGATACAACTGATCATACTGTTCGCCTTGATAGACTAGAAAATGTTGTTGGCGTTAAGGGAACGGCCCTGTCCTGGCTCAGGTCTTATTTGACCGATCGTTATCAGTTCGTAGCTGTAAATGGTAAATGACTTCTCTATGCATACTGAGGTAAAGTTTGGTGTTCCACAAGGTTCTGTTTTAGGCCAACTACTTTTTTCTTTATATATGCTACCTCTGGTTCAAATTATTTGTAAACATGGAATTAGATTCCACTGTTATGTTGATGGCACACTGTTGTATGTTTCAGCGAAGCCAAATGAAAGACACCAGCATAATAAAGTTGAGGAATGTGTAAAGGACATTAGACGGTGGATGCTTATTAACTTCCTTCTACTTAATTCTGACAAGACAGAAGTACTTATACTAGGACCACGTGCAGTTAGAAGTAAGTTTTCTGATTACATAGTATCTCTGGATGGCCATTCTGTTTCATCATGTACAGCAGTAAAAGACCTGGGTGTGATTATTGATGCCAGTCTTTCATTTGAAGCTCGTGTAGATAATATTACTAGGATAGCCTTCTTTTATCTGAGAAATATTACTAAGATAAAAATTATTATGTCAGTACATTATGCAGAAAAATTACTTCATGCTTTTGTTACCTCTAGGTTGGATTACTGTAATGCCTTACTGTCTGGATGTTCCAGTAGGAACATAAACAAACTCCAGTTAGTCCAGAATGCAGCTGGTTATAAAATACTGCTATTGACCTATAAAGCACTGAATAATCTTACGCCGCAGCACCCGAGTAAAATTTTTGTCTTTTATGATCTACTTCAATCAAAACGTGCAGGTTATTTGTTGGTACCTGGAATAGTGAAGGCTACAGCAGGGGGAAGAGCTTTCTCTTACAGTTATGGAACAGCCTTCCAATTAGTGTTCGGGACTCAGACACAGTCTCAGTGTTTACCTATACGCTGAAAACATATTTGTTTACTTGAAAGTTTTGTGAATAGTTTTTTTTTTTTTTTAGATAAAGGAGCAGATCTAGAGGGTTTGCAGGCATAAAGTGATGTGGTGAACTGGGATTATTGGATCTGGACTTTGTGGATTTTGGACTGTGGGCCCCCCCCCCCCACTCTCACACATTCACTCAGGTTTGTTGACAGCGGAGTGGCTGGCCACTTCATGTGCCAGGGCACCCTCATGTCTGTGGTTTCTTCCTCATATCGTCTCAGGGAGTTTTTCCTTTCCATCGTCACATCCGGTCTGTGGCGCTAGTCAATAGAGGCAACGTGAAACACCACTATGAAACAAAACATCACTTCAGATTGATGCGTCTCATTTATAGCCATAAACTAATCACTAATGGCTTAAACATTAAAAGGTAACTTTTGCCATTGTTCAATCATAAACTTTCTAAGTAAGGAATTTCATGTAACTGGACCTTCACGAATTTAAAATGAATACTCTTGCAGACTGTATCTTTTAGAAAACATTTTACCCAGCATTTATTTTTCAATAGTTTCCTGTTTCATGTTTTATAAATGCATTGCCCATGCAAAATAAGCAAGGAAGTAATTTATAGGCTGAGGAATGTATTATTCATGTATTATGCAAGCTTGTGTAATGTGTAACTCAATAAAAAAGTATGGTTTCTTCTGTACAAGTTGGTTTGCAAAACTCTATTACAAGAGACCGTAACGTCAACATCCAGCCATCCTGAATATAACGATCTGGATAAAAAAAAAAAGAAGTATTTTATCACTTTTAAGCTTATTATTATTATACAATGATTAATTTTGCAGTAATGTAGGAACTAATTTAACATCTCATGCTTGAAACATCCATAAATCCATTATCAGTTATGAGAAATCTACATTTTAGTCCCATTACCTCAACCCTGTTACATATGTTCAACAGGAGGTTGCATCATACAAAGATCATGGGAGGAACAGTACATTTTCTCGCTCTTTTTCTTTATATTCAACGATTGTAATATTGATTGATTGATAAAGTCACCTTGAAAACACAACCCCGTTACCCAGGTTATAGGTTTAAACGATTATGTATATGATTCATTCAAAATAATAATGATAAATTTAAAACACATTCAAATGTAAAAATAGTAATATTTTTACTAAATCAGTGGCCTTATTGTTGATGTCATTAGCGGCTCGTCAGCAAAGAAACTTGGGTTAACACGTTTTTCGTTTTTTTTGTGTGTGTGTCGTAAATGTGTTCGATTTTATTGTTTGTGTTTCCAATTTTTTTTTCCTGTTTTGAAAATGGATATTGCATCAGACCATCATTTTTTTTTGCAGAAGTTTGTGCTGCTGTCTAAAGTCATGTCAAAAACCTTTCACGGCTCTCATAATCTCAGGATAATTCCCAGAACAGGAAATGTACACGAGTTGATGGAAGCATGCTAAATGCTATAAACAATGGGTGTGGCCCTATAACCAGGTCATATGATTTAGAAACGCTCAAATATCGTCCCCTGGTGGAGCAAAACGTCCTCACTTTAATTTGCAGACATGTGAACATTACCTCATGGAGAAACCTGACCTTTGCAGATCTAAATAAACGTCAGAAAAAAAAAAAGCTGCTGAGTTATATTTTCCCCACCAACGATTTCTGCAGAAATTACACAGAGCAGAATTTATGAAAGAGGGACTGAATATCGTGTTGATAAGCACGGTTTTCTTTTCTTCCATCTTAATAACTTCTGCTGATTAAATACGACAATCACAACTAAATACAAAAAAAAAAACAGATTTTATTCTTCAAAATATACAAATCTGTGTCATTAAGAACAGCAGCATTACAAAATATAAAATTAGACTTGTAATGAAACCACAACAGCTGCAAAGTGGTAAATAAATCCACGTTCATAAAACACCATCAGCTTTGTTTTTCTCCGCACGTATCAGGCAGCTTTAGAGAGCTGATCTGCAATCAGCTTCTAAGTATACTTGTGTTCAAAATCTCGGTCCAATCAGACTGCACTAAATGATCTCTTCTGAGGAATTATTTAATGTTCTTCGATAAAATAGCTGATGGACTAAAGCTGGCTCTGAACAAAACTGCATTGAGATTACACACTAAAATGAAGACGACAGAAGCTGTCCGTTTGACTAAATTAAAACACACACACACGCGCGTACATACAACGATGCAATCCTTTTCAAGTGTGAAAAGACTTCATAAATCAAATGTAAATCAAGCAGCCTGATTTTACAGAATTGGTCCACAAGTATTTGACTGATAGTAAACGACTATGATATTACTCTGGGTTGTATTCAAACGTTAAAAGTACCATTTGTTATTCTGTCTTATTGTTCAAAATAAGAATGCCTTACAAAAGCGGCATTATAAAAAGTATTACCTGCTTAATAACATTATTGTATTGTATTCAAAGCTTATGTAGATATAAGAACCTTTTTTTTTTTTCTTTTTACAATATTTACAAAAGTAGAGTTTACCGTATTATATACACAAATGACAGAGATGAGCAAGAAAGAGAGAGAGAGAGAGTGATAGACAGACAGACAGAAGGAAAGAGGGAGAAAGAGAGAGAGGCAGAGAGAGAGAGAGTTAGACAGTGCGAGTGAGAGCGAGAGAGAGAGCGAGAGCGAGAGAGAGAGTGAAATGTGTGAAAATAAGGTGAAACAAATGTGAGAGAAAGAGAGCAAGAACGAAAGTGAATGCGGTATTTAAACGTATAGGAAGGAAGAAAGCTCCGGTCATTACACAGCACAGCTAATAATCAGCGCCATGCAACACGACGATCACCAAACCCGGTTTCGGCTCTGTGAACCTGGGAGAAAGAGAGAAGATCAGGGATTGAGACTCTATTTCCGACTTGTGTCTGAAAGCCACACAATATTTATTGGGTACGTGCGCATGTGTGTACTTGTAATGTTGGCTCTTAAGGTAGTCGAGAACAGCAGGCCTGACGCGAGCCACGCCTCCTTGGCTGTGGTTGCCTCTTCCTGTGATGACTGACAGTTGGGGACGGCACTTGCCCTGCTGCCATTCTAACAGGAAACAGGAAGTCGATTACACAAGCTCAAAACAGTGATAAAATCAGCACAGATGCGCCAACAATCTGAATCCAAACTCTAGTTATTTCATTGAGAACCTACTTGTCCGACAGTACACGCGGTACAAGATCTGCGCGTCGGCATGTGTGTTTTACTCACCCAAGGTTTTAGTAGCGAGAACCTGCTGCAAGTGATGCAGAGCCTCGTTAACATGCAGTCCATGCAGATCCAGAACATTCTGAGGCAGAAGTGTCGAGTTAACACGTTCAAATATTTGCACCGCTGCTCGATGATTCGCCTCCTTCATCTTCTGCCCGTGTAAGTGGCCCTGCAAGTGTGTGCGCACACACACACATAAAATGTGACATATTTCAAATCACATGCGTGTCAGTAGAACAGTGTATTAGGTATTCGTGATAAAATGATGTATAGTTTTGCTGTTACATGTTACAAAGAACTTTTAAATCAAGAGTAGCCTAGTTTTTACAGAAAAACTCGATTGGGTTTAAAAAAATAAATAAATAAATAAATAAATAAATACAACTACAGGATATTACAATAAAAGAAAAGAGAAACAATGATACCGTTTTAACCAATGTAATAACTGCACTTCCACAGCAGTGTTGTAAGCATAACACTGCAGTGCCATAACAAACCACGTCATCTATTTCCTCCACCAGAGCGTGTGTGTAAGACCTGTTGAGCGTAGAAGCTGGCCACGTCCTTGCGCCCTTGTCTGTAGGCTTCGGCAGCCTTATCAAAACACTCCTGCTGGCGTTGTCTCTGAAGCGTAGCTTCCGTACGAAAGTCCACGTATTCTGGATCTTCTATGTCCTGGAACTGTGCTGCGACCGTGTCGTTCTTCTGCAACTGGCAACCAACACAGAATGTAAAACACGCAGTAATTAATTTATATTGAAAAAACCTCTATCAATAAAGCACTGGATGGATGATAATGATAATAATAATAATAATATAAAGTGGTATAATATAATAGAAGGAACAAGTACAATAAAATAAAACTGCATCAACGTAAAATAAGGTTCAACACGAATAAGAAATATTAAATCAGTGCAACTAACAATATAAGATCATTATCACGCCCTTTATTAGTGTAATAGATTATGAAAAACTACACTGTCTTGCATATATTGAACTGAAAATTTTTTTATCAGACTGTAAAAATACTGCATGTGTCCTTACCCTCTCTTTGCTAGGTGCTCTACACTTTTCATTATTTTCCGGGACAGATTCAGATGCTACTACAGTTCTCACGGGTTCATCGTCCAATAGGGTGTGGAGAAACTGCTCTGTCTGCTCCAGAGAGTAACTGTATTTAAATACATTAAATGTTAGCGATATGTACGTAACCTGTACGCTAAAAAGCAGTAACACCGGCGCAAATGATATGATTTGAAGTTGAGGAATCTCATTTATGACTAAATGTTAGTCACCCGAAAACTTTCCTGTGTAGGAAAATTTGAAATTACAGCTATACCTCTAACTGTTCCAAAGCGCTGGCACTGGAGACTCCTTCCCAAAAATGTTAAGTAAATGCAACCTTACAGAAAATCTTTTTTTTTTTTTTTTTTTTTTAAACTGTTCATCCCTCATAGAAGTCTCTATGTAAGCTGTTACTATGGAAACGATAATGCATTACAATGAAAACCTTGTATTTGGAACTACTGTCCGAGCTGCTGTTACAGAAAATGAATCAACACATTCTGGCCAAATCGAGAATCGGGAATTCAACAGTGCTGTGGTAAATCAATAATTAAGAACCAGGAATGAGGTACTGAAATAATGTCTCAAATAATAAAGCTACATTTTTTTTCTTCCCGTACTTGTGGTCTCTGAAGATGTCCCTGAGGAAGTGCCGGTCAATGGTGGGGAAGAGATCAAACAGCTGTTTCTCCTTTACTACGGCTGCTCCATCTTTCTTGTCTAAATCCCAGCGACTTAACCTAGACTACACACAGAAACCACAGACAAGATGGTGTTTATGTGAAAAGCGGTCTATATTTTTTAAAAATATACTACATGCTGCAAAAGAAATGAGCACTTGTGAGTTTGTGTGATCGTTTTACCTTCTCTAAACTGTCCTGCAACACCTGCTGTTCAAGCATGATGTCCCGGAGAGAAACTGGAGGGCGGGACATATTCCAGTGGTCCATGAGTGGAAAGCCTTCTTGGACACCTGATTGGTTGACGAGGGATGAATAGCCGTCTGCGCCGATCAGAAAATGAGTAGCCGAGTCCCCTAGCCCAGCCGCGGTTGGCTGAGAATCACCCCAGTGTACAGAACCTGGGTGAGTGCAGAATAAAAACAGTGAGGGAACAAACGGGGTTAGAGACGATTCTACACAAGCACGTCTGTCCAGAAATATCAAGACTTACTCTCTTGCAGTAGATGATACGAGAGAGCTGCTTGCCTGTGCTTCTCCTATCAAAAAACAACAGAACACGTCTTTGAAGACATTTTCGCCTGGTCCATTTCATCTTAGTGAAACCCTGATTTATTTGACTGCTCTGTGCCACCACAGCGCTTGTCCCAATGTTAATTTATCGAGTACGTGTACAGTACAAATCCGCAGATTTTATATTCAATAGATCGGCTGCTAGATCATTTACCTGGATGGTTTCTTTCCATTTCTGATGCAGGAGTTTGGCTAAGTTCAGGTCCATCACCACTGAGCAGTTTTCTGGGGAAAACTCACCTAGCAGACAAACAAACATTTAAACATGCTGCTTTGTGTTCTTATTTGACATATTTTGTGTCCCCTTCCCTCATTTTTCATATTACTTCAAATAAACCACAGGCGGGTGAGAAATTACAGTCATAGAAAGCAAAACAAAGTGTCTTAGTAAGGTGTTGGGGATTGATTCTACATGCCTCTGTAACAGGTGTGTAACCAAACACGAATACATTGTACGGACTGAACCGATTCGAAGAATATAAACTCATAAAAATAGTAGATGGACTACTTATTTCCTTTCTTTCATTTTTAAAAAGCTTGCTGGAAAGATTCACAGGGCATCCGGTTGAGACTAGAGGTGTGCACTGGGACTGGAAGTCAACTGAGCAAGAAGCTTCTCAGTTTCATGCAGGTAAGAGGTCAGATATGAAGCTTGCACAACAAAGAAGGACCATGCGATGCATATACAGCATGCTTAGTAACTCTCTAGTCAGGGCCGTGGTGGTTAAATTAGACTACTAGTTTGTTTATATTTTAGGAAACAAAACTAAATTAATTCGAAAACATTGTATTCGGGTACAAACAAAATAACGCCTGCAGGAGTCTTAATCCTAGTCTGTTTATATATAATTATGAAATTGAGTGATGTACAAAACAAAACAGAAAAACATACTGTTTAGACCACACCCACTTCAGGTTTATGTCCGAATACAGATGCAGATATTTGGAGCACTAATCAAATATTGATAGTGTCACTGCGTTATACCCATACTCTGGAACTGCACTGGAGGGATGAACACCCCCCCCCCCCCCCCCCAAAGACTATTCCCTCAATGGTGTTTTGCTTCAAAAGCTCCCCTATGATAGAAATGTTTCATCAAGTGATATAGATGATCAGTCAGAAGAACTTTGTATTGATTTGCAGAGTGATGCTTCACTCTAAGGGAACAAGTGGAGCCAAACCATGTAAATAAATGCCCCCCAAATTTTGTCCTTAAATTTGTCACCCATGTGCATGGCAATGAAGTTATTAAGTAGACCGTCATCTTTGATCTGACGGTAGGCTCGGACTTTCATAGGAACTAGGTTGGAACTGAGGCCTTTTCATTTTAAAAGACCAACGGTAAAACAACAGTCGGCTGCTTAGTTAAGTTTTCTGATGGCACAAGTGTCAAGAAGGGAAGATAAGGTATATATACACTATATGGTCAAAAGAATGTGGATACCTGATCATCATACCCATATTTGAGACTTCCCCAAACTGTTTGCCACAAGGTTTGAAGCACACAACTGTATAGGATGTCTTTGTGTACTGTAGCATTACAGTTTCCCTTCACTGGACCTAAGAGGCTGAAACATCATGACAATGCCCCTGTGCAGTCCATGAAGACACAGTTTGTCAAGTGTGAAGTGGAAGAACTTGAGTGGCATGCACAGATCCCTAACCTTAACACCTTTGGGATGAACTGGAACGCCAGCTGCACCATAGACCTCCTTGCCCGACATAAGTGCCTGACTTCACTAATGCTCTGGTGGCTGAATGGGCAAATCCCCAAAGCCTTGTTATAAAATCTAATGGAAAGCCTTCCCAGAAGGTTGGAGGTAATTATAACAGCAAAGGGGGGACTAAATCTGGAATGGGATGTTCAAATAGCACATTGGTGTGATGGTCGTGTGTCCACAGACTTTTGTCCATATACAGTCCTCTCCAAAAGTATTGTGTAAAGTAAACAATTCTTTTGTTTGTGCTATACACTGAAGACATTTTCTGAGATCAAAAGATGAATATGAGATTCATAATATTTCAGCTTTCATTTCCTGATATTTATATCTATATGTGTTAAACAACTTAGAACATGGAACCTTTGGTTGAACCCACCCATTTTTTTTCACATGATGAAAAACATTGGAACAATGTCGACAGACAGGTGTTTCTTGTTGTCCAGCTATGCCCTGTTAGATTGTTTTTTAAACAATTAATAGCGCTGAAGGTCTACTCTTGGTTTGAGCCCCGGGTTTTTGCCTGTGAAGGCTGCATTTGCTGTTAAAAAGGACAAACCAACATGAAGACCAGAGAGCTGTCTATAGCAGAAAAGCAACCTGATTGTACGCTGAGAAAAGATGGTACAACGATCGGAACAATTTACAATGAAATGCAGAAGCATTGGGCATGCCTAATATAACAATTTGGATCGTCCTGAAAAAGAATCAGTCAAGCACAGGGGAAGTAGCGTCATAGCTTGGTAGCAGCAGAATGAATTCAGAAGTTTACAGAAACATTCTGTCTGCCAATTTACAGATCATCATGCAGCAAGACAATGGCCCAAAACACACTGCCAACTCAACAAAGGGGGAAAAGTGGAAGGTTTGAGACTGGCCAAGTGAATCACCAGACCTTAACCCAATTGAGCATGGACATCACTTCCTTAAGAGGAGACTGAAGGGAGAAATCATCCAAAACAACCAAAAACTTTGGTGATGCAAGTGGGTCACAGTTGTGACAGTTATTGCAAGCAAGGGACATGCAAACAAATATTAAGTTATTTAGTATCACAAAAGACAATACTTTTGCTCATCTAAAAATTAGCTGGTCTGCCACCAAAGGTGCAATGTTCTAAGTTGTTTAACCCACCTAGATGTAAATACCAGGAAATAAAACTGAAATTCTGTTCCATCATCTCATATTCATCTTTTGATCTCAAACCCAAATGTCTTCAGTATATAGCAAAAACAAAAGAATTGGCCATGTCGTTCCAATACTTTCAGAGATGACTATAGTTTATATAGTTTGTTTGAATTTCGCAAAAGTCTGAAATTCTCCCATATAGGATATGGATAATTAAAATTTAAATAACTGGCAATATGGGCTAATTACCTGGGGAGATGCCTACAGGTCCAAACAACTCCGTGAGCTGCAGGGCAAGTTCTGTGGTTAGTTTCATCTCCAGTGTCTGAATGTTCATTGGCCCGTTTTTCCTCTGGCCCCTTCTCTCTTTTTCTCTTTCCTTTCTTTGTTCCTCCTGCTTATGCACCATCTCTTCAAGCCATGCCCGTGTTATGGCATTTACTTCTTCTTTTGTCTCTCTGTCTTCTTCTACCTCATCCATAAGTCCTCCACCAAGACACTTCTCAGATACTTCAGTTTGCGGGATTTCACTTTTCAACTCTGGCTGTAAAGAATTCTTTAGAGCTTTATTCTCTCCAACAGGTTCATTGGGATTCATTACAGGGGAAGGTCCAGTCACACAATCAAGTGTTTCCCTTTGATCTGGCTCTTCAGGTTGGTGCTCTAAAAGTTTGATGCTCTGGTCATTACTGTCCTCAGGTTCCCGTTCAACGATGCCCATAGTCAAGCTGGTGTTATTTGGTACTAAAATAGGAGGGTTTTCACAGCAATTACTGCCAGTCTCTTGTATTACTGTGTCTCTTGTGCAGATTATTTTTGGCTCAAACAACTCCCCTATCACCTGACAGTCAACAAATTCTTTCTTAGCACCCTGAACTAAATCATATCCTTCCGTATCTTCATGATCAAAAACATTTTCCTCATCATCCCTACAAAGATGTTCGCCTGAATCAAGTAGCAAGTTGGTGGTCCACTCCATATCCTGGTGACACTTTTCATACAAGTCCTCCAGAGTCTCCTTGGGAACATGTTTAAAATGGCGGCTAAGTATTTCCAGGCTGTTCTGTTTGAAGGGTAGTTCTCTCAAGTCATTCTCTTCTACCTGTGAGCCTTTCTCATGACATACACGGTATGGTATCACCTGCTGCTCAGAAGATTTCTCTTTATTGATTTTTGGAACATAACGCAAAGGGTTTCCCTCCAAAATAACAATTCCACTGGTGTCTGACTCTGGCTCAGGACATTTTTGCTGGTCAATTCGCCAGAGGAGGGCAAAGTCCTGAGGTTCTGTTTGGGCAAAGGCACTATGGCATGTTGGGAAAAGCAGTTCTGGTGGTTCTGGTGGTTCTGGTGAAGGATTCAGCTCTGACTGCTGCAATGAGGTGACTGGATACCCAGCATGAGGACAAGATGAAGGGCTTTGATGGGTGAATGTAAGTGCCAGTTTGCAGGATTTCCCTGCTCTCCGACTGGGAACTTTCCTTCTCTCCTGGCTGGATTCAGAACTAAACTCCACTTCACCTCCTGAGCTTAGGGGCAGGTAAGCATTATGGTTTGGTTTAGTTTTCTGCTCTGAACCCCTCTTCAGACCCATTACCCCATTTGCTGGAGCATGTTCATCTGTACATGCCTCTTTTGTATCCCTTTTGGAAGATTCATTCTGAGTGGCTCCAAGTTCTTTGATGGGGCTTGGAGTATGAACATCTGTACCTGCCTCTTTTGTATCCCTTTTGGAAGACTCATCCTGACCGGCTCCAAGTTCTTTGATGGGGCTTGGAGTATGAACATCTGTACATGCCTCTTTTGTATCCCTTTGGGAAGACTCATCCTGACTGGCTCCAAGTTCTTTGATGGGGCTTGGAGTATGAGAGTTGCCTTTTCCTGGATCACTGGATCTTTCAGACTTCCAGTCAAGGACACAGTCAGGGAGTACTGACTGGGCCTTAGTCCCCAAGCATGAGTGATAACCATCACCACCTACAGGTAGGAAGTCCTGAGATGTTTCTTGGGTAATTTGATTATTGTCTCCTTGAAGAAGATCTAGAAGCTTCTGGAACTCTGTCTTATCTGGGGTGTCGGAATTCAAATGTCCTACAAATTTACTCTCATAT
The DNA here is from genome assembly GCF_001660625.3 of Ictalurus punctatus. Taxonomy (NCBI): domain Eukaryota; kingdom Metazoa; phylum Chordata; class Actinopteri; order Siluriformes; family Ictaluridae; genus Ictalurus; species Ictalurus punctatus. Next base: position 3,463,325 of record NC_030444.2, read on the forward strand.
TTAGTTGTGTCTTCTTCAAAGTTTGACATTTCCTCATTTGGGCTTTTCCCTGTCTGAGATGCTGACTTCCGACTCCGTTGCCCACGCTGTTCAAGGCTTTCACAGGGCCAATCTCCCACAAATTCGAGCTGCTCTGTATTCAAACTAACACCATCCCCAGTGTAATCATCCACAGAATCACCCTGACTTGCTTTCCTTACAGAATCACTAAAATCACATTTCAGAGTGCTAGCGTCTCCATCTGCAGTTCTGGTCTGCGCCCTTGCTCTCTTTACCCGCTGGCTAATCGACTCTGCATACATCACTGGCTGTTCCAAGGTCCTCGCTTCCAATAGGCCAAGATCTTCATTTATGTTGCAGTCATTCTGTCCAGAAATTTCCATACAGGCATCCAGTTCCCGGTCTATGTCTGCTCCATCTAGCAGCTCTGTAACATTTTCCCGGGAGGACACGTATTCCTTGGACCCGTGTGATCCAAAGTTGGTTTCTGCAGCACCCATGTTTGCTGAAGTAGAACTACATTTACAATCAACTGATGAAACATCAGGCAGAGAGGAGGAGAGATAGCTACCAGGTTTACCAAACCTAGAGTCACCCACTAAGTCAGGATGGCTTGCTAAAGGCTGCCTATAAAGAAAAACGAGCAAATAAATAATCAAGAGGTTAAAAGGGGCACATATGCAATCAAGTAATTGTACGCAATGTTCATGGTTTAATCCCTTCATGGAAAATCACTGAATTTAAAATAGACCTGACTAGGTACGCATCAACATGGCTATCTATCTGATACTCTGATAATTTACTCATACTTGACACTGTACAAATGCTATGCAACCAATATCCATTACCATGTCAATTTGAGGTAAAAGTAGCAATCATATTTCACAATTAATGATGTCATTCAAAGCACAGCAGACTGCAAACTGTGCTCTGTGGACAAAATACCAAGAGGAGGTTCTACAGCATCTTTCTGCAATACAATTAATTTCCTACAATATCGAACATTAAACTCCAGATAAGGAGTTAATTGCTAACAGCACACGTCAACCAACACGGCAGCAAACACTAGCTAGATGAGAAAAACGTTTACACACAAGACCAGGTGAATAAAAAGGAAACGCTCTCAGTCACGATATTGTTCTTGATGATCAGCCGCTATCAAGTCTTCGACAAGGAGGGATTCTAGCACAATGAAAATATTCAAATCTGTACAGAAGCGCTTTTCCAAAGTGAAAAACCCCCTCTCTTCTCCAGTGGGTAACTAATGTAGCTAGCTAATACCCTTCATTTCAAGTCAACTAGCTAACATTATAAAGATTATAAAGACAGAGCTAAATAAAATGTTCCAGGACATGCTTGATTGCTTATTTAGTAGGTGACGTATTTTCTTAAGTATTAGTATTGATATCAACGTGTACCAAAAAAAAACGTGTACTCCATCTGAACAGAAAAGTCCAGAACATTTTAGTTAAACCATACTCGCATCTAATATACGCCAACGATATAGAATTACAGTTCCTTCATACATAGTGTGTTATTATAGTAGACCATGCATGATTTACAACAAATTTACTACAGTCTCTCTTCTGTGACATCACCAGAAGCTGGAATCTATACACTGTTAATGCTCTGGGTCTGAGAATCTATATTAGAGGATTATCAATGGTTTCCATCATGGATAAAGCCTGTGAGGTCATGCTGGTCTGCTCTTGATATGTTCAACAGTTTTCCTTTATGTTTATGACTGCTACATTATACACAAATCTGTTCATTTCGACACACATTCAGGCTATACAACACTGACTTGTTATGATTTTTACAGCTCATGGTTTGGTAACCAGGGAATTACAGGCTTTGGAATACGTTGTTTTTTTTTCCAACAGTGGCCTTGACACTATGTTGGTTCTTAAGATTATCTTGTAGAGAGGGTCCAGTAATTAAGGCTGAAATTCTACATGTGAGATAAATACAAAAAATAAATGGCTGATCATCTATGGATAACTCTATATTATGTATTTTACTAGATAATTAATGCCTCACGTCTCATATAAGTACACAAACTCACTCTGTTGGGTGTGTGTCACACACATCCACACCGTAGATGGCTGTGGATTTGGGCTGTGAAGCCATTATATTCTGGACGGATACATGACGATCTTGGTTCTCCAGCATGCGTCGGATCTTTTCCTTCGTTACTCCATGTTTAGTACGTCTACAAAAAAAAAAAAAAAAAAGAAGAAGAAGAGTAAAACAGTCGGACAATAATACTTTGAAACGTTGATTCGCCACTATTACTTCACTAATATTGAACAATATTTTAACCTATATTGACCCCACAACGTCCCTGGAACCTGTAAAGCAAAAGCTTTGTGGATGCTCTAATGCGCTTTGACATTAACTAGGTTAAGATCAAAGACCAGTTTGAAAGGCAAGAAAACTTCATGGTATGATAAATATACAACCCAGCATTATAGGATACATCTAGATAAAGGATAGCCACTTAAATAAAGTGGATGATGAGTGTATATAGACTAACTTAGATAAACCTTCTTGTCTAGTTGTCCGTGTTTCTCGAGTTTTGTCTGGTTACTATATATTTTACTGTTTATGATGTAGTTTTATATGCTGTGTTTTCTGCTATACTTTTCCAACTCTCTGGCTTTGGTTTTCCACCAGGTGTTTGGCTCACGGAACAGCACTCTGTATTTATGCTTCTGTGCCTGAAGAAAAAAAAACAAACAACAAACACAAATAGGTGAAACTAAGGTCAAAAGGTACATCCCCAGTCCTGTTTTTGCATCAGAAATGCTGAGAGTAACATTCATCAAATTTTTCATCAAACAATTTGAACAAATCCTTATTAAATGATTCACTGCAAAAAAAGTAAGACAATGGAAAATTGAGAAAAAATGTTTTTTAAATAAAAATTGCTCATTTATTGAAGACATTGTTACGTCTTTGTTCTTAAGTTCTTGTTTGTTCTTAAAGTTTAAACGCGGCATTGCTGTTATTCTACAGAGCAGCATGCTTTGCTCGATTGCTCTAAGCCTTATAGGCAGTGTTGCCAGGTGCAGGTTGTTCAAAAACACATCTAGGATGACCGAGAGCTATGTGACCGTTGATCTCACAGCAGAATGTGAAAAGCACTGTGCTTCAGACAAGCCACCCGGAGTCACGCCAGTGAAAATTTAGCCATTTTAAATTTGTTCGATTCCAACATACAGCTTTTGTTTTGTTGCATCACACAAAGAGTTTCCAAAAGTTTCTATTATTGTACTTTTATAACGTTGAATGCTTTAACTGAAAACGGAAACCCAAGGCACATATTTATGCAACGCTTCATTTTCGCTGTCTTATATTCTGCACCAGATCGTTTCATATCGAATTTGAATTTTGTGTATGGTTTACGCCACTGGTTATATGTCATTTATTTCTGGATCACTTAGACAGATATAGTGTATACAGAAATACATTCTGCCATATTAGGGCAAGTGCTGCAGCTCATATAAGGTGTTATAAGCACATAAATGTGTAAATTATGTACAGTAAAATGACTCTTATGTTAATGCTAATGGCTTACCAATGCAACATAGGGCTTCATCTCCCAGCACTGCAAATTGGTGTTGTCTATAATTATAGGGGTTAGACGTTCCTCAAAAGCTTCTTTTGCTGAAAACAAGAGTGAAAATGTATATTTAACGACTACGAAGGAAATGTATCAGTTGCATGTATTTTTTAATATGTTCTTGACCACCAGTTATTTTTAAATACCTGGTGTGGTGACAGGCCTGTGGCCGACGCACAAGGAACAAAGATCGCGACTGCCGCTGTGATGCTGAAGAGACAGCTCTGCTTCAGCACCACCAATGTTTTGGACAGCCGGAGAGCGCGTGGCGGGGCCGCCGACACACACACAGTGCTGAATGGCCCGCGGCACGGAAAAATTCCACCATCCAGCAGCCGACGGGAGAGTATAAAAGGGGCGATACTCCGCTCACAAGGGAGAGGAGGCTCTCAGTGTGTATGCGCTAAACTTTGCTGTGTGTTTTACAGACAGTCCCGACGTGATCAAAGACTCCGCCCCCTGACTGCACCCGCGGCTTTTCCTGATGGCAAAACGGGATCCCCATTACTCGGGAAACCCCCAGCACGCCCTCGGCAACCCCTCGGCGACGAAACACATCCCCACTTCGACACACACGCACACCAAGGTTGTGGAGAGGGTGGCCGTGGACCGGTTCCTGAGGACTCTGCCACCCGCAGAACACCAGGCCGTGGGAATGCAAGCCCCCGGGACACCCAGGGAACTACTCACTGCCCTGGAACGCACCCTGACCACCCTGGAGTTCGGCGAGGACGGAAAGCACCCAGACTGTCCAAGCCGGACCAGGGGACGCCGAAGAAGGCCCAGAAAACCTGGCTGGCAGGGCGTGTCCTCCCCACGCTGGACCCGCAGAAACCGCCCCAGCGAGTGAAGGAAGCACGAGTGCGGGAGGCCTACATGGCCTGAGACAAGGAGGACGTCGGGACAGAAGGTTAGCTGCACACACACACACACACACACACACACACACACACACACACATTAACCCGCACTTGTCTGTGTTCCAGCAGGTAAACCGGCAGGGGAACTTCGGCCGAGAGCAGAAAGAGGACAGCCACCTGAAGTATTGTTGGGCCCAGGTGCACAAGATCGAGGGGGTTGACCAGAGCCCGAACCAGAGACTCTCCTCCTCCTACTTTCTGGTCAAAGGAGGCCTTCTGTACCACCGGACCAACCGCAGAGGGGAAAACGTGGACCTCTCGGTCGTCCCCAAAGCCAGAACGCAGGCACTGATGCACCTGGCTCATGCCCATCCGCTCGGGGGCCATCCTGGAGAAGCTGAAGGACCGCTTTGTCTGGCCAGGCATGGACGCAGAGGTCCGGGGCTTCTGCCAACAATCACCCCAGTGCCAACGCATGGCCCCGAGGAAGCCCCCACTGGCACCCCTCATTCCGCTTCCCATCATAGGCGTCCCCTTCGAGAGGATCGGCATGGACCTCGTCGGGCCGCTCCCAAAATCCGCCTGAGGTCACGAGTATATATTGGTAATCATGGACTACGCCACCAGGTACCCCTAGGCAGTACCACTACGTAAAGCCACCTCCCGGAACATCGCTAATGAAATAGTGCTCCTGTTCAGCCGTGTGGGGATCCCAAAAGACATTTTAACCGACTAAGGTACCCCGTTTGTGTCAAAGCTAATGTCTGTGTCGGCTGTTGCAAGTGAAACACCTAAAGGCATCCGTCTACCACCCACAAACAGATGGGCTGGTCGAACGGTTCAACCGGACCTTGAAGCAGATGTTGCGCTGCGTGATAGACGAGGAAGGGATAAACTGGGATCTCCTCCTACCGTACGTCCTCTTTGCCATCCGAGAGTGCCCCCAGGCATCCACGGGCTTCACACCCTTTGAGCTCCTCTTTGGATGGCGACCTCATGGACTGCTGGACGTGGCACAGGAAGCATGGGAAGAACAGCCTTCCTCATTCCGCTCGGTCATCGAGTATGTACAGGAGATGCAGGAGAAGATCAACCTAGTGGCCCCTTTCATCCAAGAACATATGAGAGCCTCCCAGGAGGAACAGAAACGAGTGTACAACCGTCCAGCGCAATCCCACGAGTTCCAACCTGGCGATCGGGTACTCCTGATAGTACCAGCAGCTCCTGTAAATTCCTAGCTCGGTGGCAGGGCCCATATACTGTCCTCGAGAAGAGAGGCCCTATCGTGTCCTGGAGGCCTGCCATAAGGCTATCGAGGAGGAGGTCAGCCGGATGCTGCGGGACAACATCATAGAGGAGTCCAACAGCCCCTGTTCCAGCCCTATCATAGTTGTACCAAACCCCAACAGAAGTATGCACCTCTGCAACAACTTCCGGAAGCTAAACCAGATCTCGGAGTTTGACAGCTATCCCCTCCCCCGGGTGGACGACCTAGTGGCGCGATTGGGGAGGGCCCGGTTAATCTCCACCCTGGACCTAACAAAGGGATACTGACAAGTGGCACTGGCCCCAGAGGCGAGACCAAAGATGGCCTTCAGCACGGCGAACGGCCACTGGCAGTACCGGGTTCTCCCCTTCGGGCTACATGGAGCACCTGTGACGTTCCAGCAGCTGATGGACATTGTCCTGCGAATTATTGTGCCTTCGAAGCTGCCTACCTGGACGATGTGGTCATCGTTGTGCCTAACTTCTCCTCAATAGCTTCCCCCCTCTCAGATCTCACAAAGAAGGGCCAGCCGGACCGGGTGAAGTGGTCTGCAGACGTGGAGCGGGCATTCCAAGCCCTGAAGGAAGCCCTCACCAGCGCCCCTGTGCTACATAACCCAGACTTCACCCTACCGTTCACCGTGTACACAGATGCATCCGAGACTGGGCTGGGCGCTGTTCTCTCACAGACCTTCGATGGGGAGGAGCACCCGGTCCTCTACATTAGCCGAAAGTTGTTCCCAGCTGAGAGGAGGTATGTGGCTGTGGAGAGAGAGGCCCTAGCGATAAAGTGGGCCAACGAGGAGCGACGGTACTACCTGACCCGGCGGCACTTTGTCCTGGTGACAGACCACGCCCCACTCCAACGGATGGCCAAGGCCAAGGACACTAACGCCCGGGTAACTCGATGGTTCCTATCCCTACAGGATTTCTCTTTCCAGGTCCAGCACCGGGCAGGGACCCAACATGGGAATGCAGATGGCCTCTCATGACGGGACGCCCTGTGGGCCCGGCACACGACGACAGTAAGCTCGAAGTTGAGGGGGGTTACTGTGGCAACAGGCCTGCAGCCGACGCACAAGAAACAAAGATCGCTCCTCCCGCGACTGCTACTGTGGTGCTGAAGAGACGGCTCCACTCCACTTCAATGTTTTGGGCAGCTGGAGAGCGGCTGCTGAATGGCGCACGGCACGGAAAAATTCCACCATCCAGCAGCCAACGGGAGAGTATAAAAGGGGTGATACTCCGCTCGCAAGGGAGAGGGGGCTCTCAGTGTGTATGCGCTAACCTTTGCTGTGTGTTTTACAGACAATCCCGACGCGAGCAAAGACTCTGCCCCCCGACTGCACCCGCGACTTTTCCTGTTGGGAAAACGGGATCCCCGTTACTCGGGAAACCCCCAGCACGCCCTCGGCAACCCCGCGGCGATGAAACACTTCACCTCACATCCCCACTTCGACACACACGCGCACCCACACCTTCTCACGAACCATTTTTGAATAAAGATTTCTCCACGAGAGACACTGATATGGCCTCCTGTGTGTCTGTGCTCTGTCCCCCGCTGGCTAAATTCCCTACACCTGGTAATGTTGAAACTTAGAGGTGACTTAAATGTGATGTGCTAAGAGTAAAAAAAAATTATGCTTCAATTATATATTATTACATAGAGTATAAAGATTACAGTCCCCTCCGAAAATATCGGAACGGCAAGGGCAATTCTATTGTTTTTGCTAGAAAATAAACACATTTGGGTTTGAGTTCAAAAGATGAATATGAGATGACAGGTCATTTTGAATTTCAGATTTCACTTCCTGGTCTCTGGACTTCATGTTAATTTAATAATCATTTTTAACAACAAATGCAGTCTTCACAGGAAAAACCCCAGGACTCAAGTGAAGAACAGATATTCAGAGCTATTAACTGCTTATAAACACACACACACACCTTTAAATCTGAATTATCCATATCCTATATGGGAGAATTTCAGACTTTGTGAAATACAAACAAACTATATAAACTATAGTCCTTTAATTTATCTAGTTTAACTATAGTCCTGAATACTGAATAAGTATTGGAACTGCATGACCAATGCTTTTGTCTTTGGTATACACTGAAGACATTTGGGTGAGATTAAAAGATGAATATTAGACGATGGATTAGAATTTCAGCTTTCATTTTTTCTTTCAAGAAAGAAACTACTGGTGTGCTAACAACCAGATATCGAACAGGTCTGACAAGGAAAACAACAGCAGCTGATGACAGAAACACTGACTGTTGTTTTGGCATTTTCCATCAGCTGTCAGTGACCTCATCAACAACCTCCACAAGGCAGGGGTGAAGGTATCACCAAGAAACTTTGACACCAGAAATATACAGGCCATAGCACAAGATGCAAACCAAAATCTCTGGAAAGAAGAATCTGCTCATGAGTGAATAGTCAAGCTCATCGGTCAAGCATGGTGGAGGTAGTGTCATGGCTTGGGCTTGCATGACTGCTCCGTGAACAGGCTCACTCATCTTTATTGATGATGAAACTCATGATGGTAGCAGCGGAATGAATTCAGAAGTCTACTGCCAACACAACAAAGGACTTAAAATGTGGAAGGTTTTAGACTGCCCAAGCCAATCACAAAACCCAATTGAGTAGCATTTCACTTCCTGAAGAGGAGATAAACAACAATGGAAAGAAGCTGCAGTACAAGTCTGGAAAAGCAACATAAAAAAGAAGAATGGAACAGTTTGGAGATGTCACTGGGTCGGCGGCTTGATGCAGTTATTGCAAACAAAAAGGGAGATGCTGTTATTTACTTTAAAATCTGTTCTGATACTTTTGCTATGGGTGATCTAGCACCAAAGGAGACATATTTAACCCATCCGACTTGTTTTTTCTTTTACTTTTAATCAATGCACTTATAGTTTTGTAAATTCGTCCTCTGTAAAGCACTTTGACCTGCCTGTTTTATAGGAAAAAATACATCAAAACAACAGATGCCTGGAAATGATACTGTACTGCTTACCTCTCTGATGGTTCCACGCATGGGCCTCTCCGAGTAAGTGTGGCTCAAAATGGTACACTCCGTTCTGCGTGAAGTACTCATCAGTACTTAGGACTATTCCACCTGGGTTTTGTTCCAACATTTCACTGCAGAGGACAAGAAACACCACAGCGTTGTGGTCACACACGCACACACACACGTGTTTGTCTTACTAACCCGCTTCCACTGACACGTAATTATTAATGCAGCTTATTAGTGCAATGTTATGCCTAAACCTAACCCCAATCTTAGAGATAGAAGAAAAGAAAGAAAGGAAGGAAGGAAAGAAGGAAAGGAAGGAAGGGAAAGAAAGAAAGAAGGAAAGAAAGAAAGAAGGAAAGAAAGAAGGAACGGAAGGAAAGAAAGAAGGAAAGGAAGAAGGAAAGGAAGGAAGGAAAGAAAGAAGGAAAGGAAGAGGGAAAGGAAGGAAGGAAGAAGGAACTGAAGGAAGGAAAGAAAGAAGGAAAGGAAGGAAGAAAGAAGGAAAAAAGAAAGATCAAACCTGTCAGATATTCCTGTTCTTGTGAGAACACTTGGTCCCCACCAAGATCTAAAGTTATATAAGATATAACACCAGGCCAGACAGCCTTTATCACTTCTCATTCATATTTAATATTGTAAAATATCACACATGCATTGCATTATTTTATTGATTTTCTAACACATAAAATGATAATACGTGTATTTAATTGCGGGGCAGTGGAGTCTTGGCGGTTAAGGCTCTGTGTTACTGATCAGAAGGTCGGGGGTTCGAGCCCCAGTGCTGCCAAGCTGCCACTGTTGGGCCCTTGAGCAAGGCCCTTAACCCTCTCTGCTCCAGGGGGCGCTGTATCATGGCTGACCCTGCACTCTGACCCCAACTTCCTAACATGCTGGGGTATGCAAAGACCAGAATTTCACTGTGCTGTAATGTATACGTCAGCAATAAAGACTCGTTATCATTAATTGAAATTATGCTGAGTGTGTGAGTATACTTCATAGAACTGTTACAAGCGCATGCAGTCCAGTCCATGTCCATATTATACTGCATACAATAATAAACTGTAATTCAGGGGTCAGAGTTCACCAATTTAACGTCTGTGGAACGCAAAAGCAACCAATACCGAGCATTAAAGCATAGAGGTTTACGCCTTTCCACTTTTTACGTGGGTTCATATACACCCTGCCATTATTTCATTATTGCTGTGATGTCATTTCCATATGAAAATCTAGCAGAGCTCTTAGAACAGAAAAGGTTGGGGAAGAACAAACGGAGATTGTACTGTTCCTGTTTTTCTTTCTAAGGATCATCCGCCATTGAAACCTTTAACCTGTAAATCGTCCACTTTTACGTGTTCTTGACTACTGATTAGGACGTGGCCGAGTCACATGCTTTATTTTTTTAACGTTGTAACGTTTCGCCTGTGCTTGTCTATTTATTTATTTAGCGCTTGTAAAGACAGGTGACAAATGAAACCTCACGTCGACTCGTTACGCCTCCACCACGACGTGACGTTCTTCATGATTAACTTTTTAATGTCATCTCATCATCTTCTATGGTGTATTCACCAGGGAATGCATAAGAAAGAAATGTGTTTTTTCTCCTCAGTTAAAACTCATTCTTAAATTCTTGCTTACCCTATTTTGCTACCACCTGCACCATCCCGCTTGAAATACAAGCAACGTTCCTGACTGACGTGTACAAACAAAAGCGCTGTGGCATAATTATACACATACGTAATTCTTAAAACATACATGGATGTAAACCAAAATTACAATGTTTTTTTGGGTACCTATAATGACCCGATGTTATCAGTGCACTTCGGTGACCTAGCAAACAAGACAATAAAACTGTATAATATAGGCAGTGTCCACCTGTCCATCTGCGCACGTTTATATGAAAAACATCCCAACCCCATATTGTGGTAAGAGAAAACACAACAGGGGAAATCAAACGACGCTGGTTTAGCCATTTGTGTTACCAATAATTGCCTTTAACCTCAAACATAATTGAAGCGTTGCTATTCAATGTTGTCCTCTCAGATAATTAAAAATACCACAAGCCATCATCTACGGAAGCATGGTTATGTATGGTGCTATGGTTATGGTATGAGATCATGAATAAATGAATACCTGGCAAGTGTCGTTTTGCCTGATCCTGGAGCCCCTCTGAGCAGCACCAGTACTTGCCCTTCCAATTTGAGTCGACTCTGAGGATAAAGCATCCAAGACTTGGGAACCGTAGCCGAGGGCTTCAGAGGAGCGTGACTGACAGGCCTGGAAGGCATCCATTGAGTCACGGAAATGGGATTTGTTGTCCAGGGGTTAGGGACAACAGGTGTGATAAAAGCTGGTCCATCCATGCAGGGCTTGAAATCTGGAGCTTGGATATTCCAGAACGTGTGCACACTTTGAGGACGTGGGATATTAACTGACATTTGCGTCGGATACTGGTCAGGTCTGCGGTAGGCCTTAAACGCTGAAGGTCTTGGGGCAGCAAAGGTGGAATCACGTGTCAAGTGACTAAAATCAAGAGAGATACCACTCTCCTGGGGAAAAGACACCCCCCCCAAACTGAGCTCGTTTATTGGTGAAGCATTTCTTTGACCGCCACCAATCTTGGCAGTGGAGAAGGAACTCTGCTCACTTAAAGACCCTAATTTGGTGTCATTTGGAGTCACATCTAGCTGATCAAGCTCCGTCAAAGCTTCTTGAGCTAGAAGGGGACTCGGTGGAGCACCGGCGGAAAGGGGAGCTGACTCGGAAGGTAGAGGCAAGACAGAAGGAGTAATAGAGGATGGTAAAGGCTGGCGCATCGTTAAAGATTCCAGTTCTTGGTCAATAAGAGAATCAAACTCTTCAGTTAGGCGAGTTGTTTCCGGGCTGAGCTCCTGATGTGATTCTTCATAATTGGACGCTCCTGATAGGACTGGTCTTTCTGTGGAGGATTTAGTGTGAGATGGACGTGGTTCCAGCAGAGCAGCAGCCGTCTCAAACCCCGAAAGTGGAGGAGAGGTTGTGGTCTTCCCCTCAGCAGCACCAGACAACTCTAGGAGTGCATCCATGGCATTTTCCACTGAGAGAGCGAGAGAGACAGTCAGTTTAGGTGTGTATAATTACATCTTTGGATACATCAACATTTAGTTGTTATAGAGATAGATTTGTTTTAGAAGCATTGTATCCTGATATATTCATAATTAATGTACGTACAGTGGGGGAAAAAAGTATTGAACGTTTCAACATTTCTTTCAGTAAATATATTTCCAATGAGGCTTTTCACATGTAATTTTCACCAGACATCAGTATTAACTCAAGAAATCCGTAAATATAAAGAATTCACAACAATAAAGTCCATAAATAAAGTTATGTGTAATAAAGTGGAATGACACGGGAAAAAAGTATCGAACACGCTAACTGAAATTGATTTAATACTAAGTAGAGAAGCCTTTGTTTTTTAACGACAGCTTCAAGACGCTTCCTGTGTGAAGAAATTAAAGGGCCGCGGTTTTCAGGTGTGATTTTGTCCCATTCTTCTAAACATATTGTCTTTAAATCTTGTTCAATTAGATTCAAGTCAGATGATTGACCAGTCCAAGTGTCATTCCACTTTATTACACAAAACTTTATTTACGGACTTCAACGTTGTGAATTCTTCATATCTGCGGAGTTCTTGAGCGAAAATTTCATGTGAATAACCTGATTGGAAAATATATTTACTGAAAACAAATCTTGACGCGTCCAATACTTATTTCCCCCATGGTACGTACAGTGAAATCCATAAATATTTATACACTGACAAATATACCGGAGTTGAAAATTATATCATGTATATAAGCTAAAAAAAAAAGGGATTCTTATGTCATCTACGAACAGTTTTCTCTGGTCTCCAGGACGTTAGGTGTTCCTGAACTCGCCAGTCCCTCGAACAGCTGAGCAGCCAAATGTCTGATTACTTTTGATCCCTTTATAAAGGGGTGGGTGCGAGCACTTATGAAAAGTATAGCAATTCCTACACTGTTCGCCCAAATTTGGGTTTAAATATCCTCAAATTAGTGCTGAAAGTACATTCAAGTCCACACTCTGGTAGTAGAAATAGTAGTCAGATAAAATAACAATAACTTTTTCAATATCCAGTTATTTGTAGACCTGCCTGTATGTTACACCCAAGAAAAGTAGTATGAAAAATAACCTGCCTATTAAAAAAATATTGAAAAATAAATAAATAAACCAAAACCTTGTCCAAACCATTATAGAGTGTTGTCTTTACTAGTTCTGGATCAGGGTCACGTGATTAAACATGCGGGATATGTACTAATCTGGATGTGAAGCTGAAGTATCTACTCCATATACAGGTGTAAAATCTTTTTTTTTTTTTTAAATAACGTCACCAGGATCACTTTCAGTTTTAAATATCTGAGCAGTCCTGGGATCTGCGCCACAGCCAGCAGATCCAAAATCCAGTCTGTTGTTGAAAAGTTGCTGGGGCGGTTGGGTGAACTACCTTCACTCCACACACATGGCCTGACCTACCTTTAAAATCCGCCTCGGAAAGCACTATGAAAATGACATCAGGGTCCAAGTCAGAAAACATATCGTGCATGCTCTTCACGATTTCGTCCTTGTTCTGCAAACTCAAATCGGACATAGTAGATCCCGAGAGATCACGCGTTACAGAAGCAGATCCGTTCGGCCCAGGATTATAATAATAATGAGCGCTGACATGTTCTCCTGACTGGCCTGCTACTGCACCGGGCCCGGTTTTCTTTTTCTTAGGCATTCTGCCAGACCAGCCACCGTTTACAAGTTTGTAGCCACACGGACCGAGCGAACATTAGCATTTGGACCAAGTAACAACGACGTGTTTTTTACGGAAAGGAAATGTAACAGCACTACTAGCGGTCAGATTGGGAATAACATTTCTGGAGCTGAAGTGGGAAGATTCAACCCGTCCGCTTCAAATGATTACTCTTCGGTATTATTATTATTATTATTATTATTATTATTATTATTATTATTATTATACTACAACAATGCTGCTCAGTCTGTTAAAACAGTAGAGAGTTTTTTTTGACGTGCTAATTTATTAATTGATTGATTAATTAATTAATTAATTTATTTATTTATTACGGCGTGCAGATTCGTACTAACCTACGCCCGGCTGTCAGTTTTATAGCATTCACAGCAGCGATGCTAATCACTCCAGCTTGGCGCTGCTCGACTCCTGAATCGAAATCGGATCGATTCCACACAACACACTTTTCTAATCTCAAATCCAACCAGAGACTATACAAAACAGGGGGGGAAGTGCAATGTTAATAAAGTACACGATGGTTAATTATGATTTATAGTGGACCGACAACAGGAAACTACTATGTAACGTTAGCACTGAGGCGAGGACGCAGTTAGTTCAATTCAGATAACTAACCGACTCTCGAGTGAATAGAATTAAGGAGTCGACTCATTTTTGAATCGACTCGTTGTTTAAGAGGGTGGGGGGGTGGGGATAAGCCACTGGTTGAACCATGACTTTTATGTTATGCTCAGCTAGTACCCTAGGGCTGTATTATTGCTTTGACTTGCCATGGCTTATAGACTGACTAGTGCGTGAGGCTTTTGTTTGACGGCAACCTCGGTCCTTTTGAGTCGTATTTATTTATTTATTAATTTATTAATTCTTGTTCCTTCACAATGTTATAAAATTGTGTCAGAGAGCCTGAGTGTGCTGTTTTCTGTTCTCGTTCTCCCGCCCTCTATGAGACTCCGTTCAGCCCGACGGGGGGCGCCGCGGCTCCACTTTTTTTTTCTTTTCTTTTTCTTCTTTTTTTTTTTTTTTTTTGAAAGAGCGCTGTGTGAAAAGAGAAGCCGCTTTTTTTGTGGCGAAACTAAAAGCTCCCCCCAAAACCCGAAACTGACCAATGAATAAAAAAAACAACTTCTCCGTGAGGTAAATACCGGCATGAGGTTTTAACCGAGCCCAGCTGGGACGCGTGTTGTTGGGGGGTAGTTCTCGCCTGGTACTTTGGGATGTTCGGATCTTCACCGTGTCGCCAAGTTGCTTCGTGAGGGACGGTTTTCTTTCCTTTTCTTTAAAAAAAAATAATAAAAATTATCGGCATTCACAAAGCAAGGATGCCAGTCGAGTTGGAGTTGTAAAGCCAAACAAGTAAATAGTTGTTCGTTTTCTGCTTGATAAAGTTGGTGTACTTTTTGGACCGTGGCTTTTGAATGATCATTGTGACCAGAGATCTTATTTTCTATCCGGGATCTGGAAGCTGTGCGTGTTCGGCGCTCAGTGTCAGCGTTGTGTGAACCCGAAGCTAAGAGTTTGAGGCCTAGCGCGGTAATATAGCTAGGCCACGGTTTCTATGGAAAGCTAAGCAGCTAATGTTAGCTTTTGAACTCAAAGCTTTTGTTATGAATTAGCTGGCTGTGAGGAATTAGTTTAAATGCTGTATTGCGGGACTGCGTGGGTTTTTTGTGGGGGTTTTTTAAGCGTGAACCTTTCATCGAAAGTCGTCTTAAAACGAGTCGGAGACAGGAAAACTGTAGAAAATGCGGTTGCATTTAACGTACGCTGCTAGCTAGGTCTCGGGGCTAGTTTCAGAGCTAGCTGTTTAGGTTCCCGGCCTGTGTTTTGAGCGGTTTCAGACTCGACTCGAGGTAGACGCGGTGTGTCGGTGTTTTATTCTAGCGGGGTAGGGTCGTTGTTTTTTATTTCAGGAACGTGTATTGTATTTAAAACGTGGGGTTTTATTTAGCAAAAGTACGGGGTCGGTCGCTCGCTGAACTTTTGTTTTCCCACCCATAGAGGCCAGTAGAGGACCGTGTGGAAAATTCGCGTTAGCGGTACAGCGGTATGGAGTTCCCGCAACACCAGAAGCCGCCGGGGGACGGCAAGATCATTTACCCGCCCGGAGTGAAGGAGATCACGGACAAAATCAGCAACGATGAAGTGGTGAAACGGTTAAAGGTAAGAACGTTGTCATGCTCCTCGTCTTGTCAAATCTGTATTGGAGTGAGTTTCGCGTGCACAAGAACTCACAAACTGGACCTGTTTATCATCAAGGGATCTGCAGGTGAGGCAAGGATCCAGTCCAGGCATCTGGATCCTGAAGTGTAAACAAACATCTGGCCATTCAGAAAGACTGCTCCTGATGTGTTGTCTTTGCTTCTTTACATTTACGGCATTTAGCAGACACCGTTATCCAGAGTGACTTATCTTATATCTTTATACATCTGAGCAAATGACGGTTAAGGGCCTTGCTCAAGGGCCCAACAATGACAGCTTGGTGGTGCTGGGGTTTGAACCCCCGATCAGTAACCCAATGTTATTGTTTTTATGAACTTAATAAGACAGTGGGGGGGGGTGCTGAGCGTCACGTTGTCGTTGAGAAACCCGGAAAGCTGAACGTCCACCGTTTTTGATTTTTCCCTCTTGAAGGAAAATTGACCAACTGTCACAAAGCACTGAGCCTGGAGACTCCTTCCATAAGCGTTTCATAAAGATTTTATAAAATCTCACAGCAAACAGAAAACTTCGCCATCCAAATGTCAAGATTGTAAAGTTTTTGAAATTCGTTTATCATCAGTCGTATCTGTAGCGTCCACTGTGCGAGGCCTCGTGTAAATCGCTCCTATAGAAAGGAGCGTTCGTGTATTAGGAGTATTAAGACAAGGGCTTTAATGCAAAATGTTTGAATGACAGAAAAACGATTAACACTTTCTGACTGAGCAGAGCGCATCGCCGATGTAGCGTGATAAAGCAATATCTCACGAGCAAAAGAGTCAAACTAAGTCAATATCTTGGGGAATAACGCCATGAAAACTGGGGCACTGAACTGCACACCGCGTCTGGTGCGAGGAGGAGATTCCTGACGCAGACATTCGCTCTGCTTCTGTCCTCGCGTCTGCTCGAGGCCTGTCAAATCATCATCTGAACTTTGAATATTCGTCAAGTCAAACGGCGCTCTAAAACACGGACACTGACTGACTAAAGCGTAAAGAATTCACAATACTGGATTATAATAGCGTCTTATTGTAATGTTATTATTTCAGATCACATGTTTTTGTTCATGCATGTTTAAGTTAATATTTAAAACGGGTGAATATTTGGTTTAATTTTTGCCTTTTCTCGTCAACTAAAATGCCGTCGATTCATGTTCACTACCGTTGTAGTGAGTAAAATGGATAAATATGACCTGACGAAAACGTCCTTTAAATTTAGTCGCTATTTCGTCAGAAAGACAAAAGATATGCTGTGTTATCAGTGGCATAAAATTGTTTCAAAGTGACGAGGATATTGTTTGAGTATTATTTCTGGGACAGTATATCGTCCAATAAAATGTTCTCGTGACAGGCCTAAGTAACAGCTCAGTCACAGGGACTTCAGTGATGGACTGTCCACATAATCTAAAACTAGTAATAAACAGATTTTTTTTTTTAAACGTGGTGTTTAATAAAGTAAAATGTAAAATCGTGACTTTTACTAGAGGTCGACCGATATTGGATACCCATAACGAAGTTGTTCAGTACCTACCTACTGATAACCGATGCTGAATGAAAACATAACACTCAAACTAAAACATTGAACTTTATTATAAAAGTAAACAGTGCTGACTGGACCATGAAAATGTACACTACTTTTAAAATGAAATATATATTAATATATGCCTGATTATTAAATTAAATTAATAAGATGTACATCCAAGTGTAACCGAAAAGTACTACTCCAAATATAATCGTTGGCAGCTCACCGTGGTATAAGTTTTTATTTTGCTTCTTTGCTCCATCAATGATCATGGTTCCTAAAGAAACCACAACCGGTTGCCATGATAACGCACAGTCTGACTGCCAGCCCATAATAAGTGTGGTCACGGTTTCAATGTAAAGAACTATTGCCAGAACAAGCAGAGTGATGCAAACAGTGAAATGTACCGTGTGGTTATGCTTAATATCTGCACTCTTGGAACGCCTCTTGTCCAATCAAATTAGTGGAAGCTGTTTTTGTTTTTTTGGAAAGAGTATAATTATTTATGGTCCTTCGCATATGAGAGAAAGCGGTTTCCTTTTAAGTTTCATGCATTGTGGATTCTTTGCTAACGTGTGTGTGTGTCGCATATACTGTGCATAGTGCAAAAAGTTACAGTGAAAAATAAACACCAGAACGACATGACTTTTTTTTCTCTTTCCAGTTTTTCCGGTAAACTTTCATTCCCGGACACGTTGGCCGTCACTAAAATTTCTTGGCGGAAGCTCTGCTATATATTTATATAGTCACTGTAGAAATTCCGGCTTGCTGCGAGCATGCTGATTTTCTAGCTCACGAATGGCTCGTGAGCCAATACCGTCTTTGTATACACCTCAGTTAGTAGTGTTGCCTGTGCAACCAGCCAGTGGTAAATCTGGAAAGGAGAACACGGTGTAACTGTGCTAAACCCGTAACTGTGCTAAACCCGTACCTGTGCTAGTGCTTTCTACCTTGGGGTTTGCGAACGTTGAGTCACGTGCCATAGTTAGACGGACACGTGCCTTATTAATAATTCGGTTTGCGTTTTGGCTGTCAAAATACCAGCAACGCTCCTTCACCGTCACATCATCAAAACAGAAGAACATTTACAACCCCTGGTAAAGATGATGGAATCACCACGCTTGAAGGATGTTCACCCAGTTTTTTTTTGTTTGTTTTTTTAATAAACAAATCAGATGTGACCCAAAACCATTTCCGATCAAATAGAGGAAAAAATTATGGAATGATCAATAAAGAACAAATCACAATGCTCCTCCTTGGGTATTGAATTCTTTGATGCATGGATTTCACTAATGAAAAACAATGTTCCCCATCAAGCTGGTTCCAGCTTTCTCCAATAGCGGTCGACAGATCTGCTTTGCAGGATAGAGCCTTGTCATAGACCCGTTTATAAATTTTATTTATTTATTTTTTTTAAAATTCCACCATAAACTTTCGATCGGATTGAGATCTGGACTGTTTGCTGGCCATTTCATTGAGTTGATCTGCCTTTCCTGAAGAAAAGCTTTAACAACCTTGCTCTGTGGCCAGATTCATTATCACACAGATTAATGACTTCACCACCAAACCTATTGTCTGTCAGTGGAATGAGCAAAGTGTCCAAAACTTCAATGTACTCCTGGGCATTGACTGTTTAGGCTGTGGCTCAGGTGGTAGAGCGGGTTGTCGGTTGTCCACTAATATTAGGGTTGGCAGTTTGATTCCCGGCCAACGTGACTCTACGTGCCGAAGTGCCCTTGGTGGACGCTGAACCCCAAGTTGCTCCCTATGGCAAGTTAGCACCTTGGTAGCATATATCTCCTTTCAGTGAGTTTTCTGAATAAGGTGTTTACAGGCATATTCCAGGGCTGGAAATTTTTGTTCAGTGTTCTGATGGTGGACTCATGAACATTAACATTAGCCAATGTGAGAGAGGCCTTCAGTTGCTTAGAAGTTACCCAGGGTTCCTCTGTGACCTCGTGGACTATTACACGTCTTGCTCTTGGAGTGATCTTTGTTGGTCTTCACTCCTGGTGAGGGTAACAACGGTCTTGAATTTCCTCCATTTGTACACACTGGCTGAGGGTTGTTGGAGTCTAAACTCTGTAGAGATGGTTTTATAACCTTTTCCAGCCTGATGACCATAAACAACTCTTTCTGATGTCCTCGGAAATCTCCTTTGTTCATGCCATGATACACTTCCACAAACATGTGTTGTGAAGATCAGACTTTGATAGATCCGTGTTCTTTAAATAAAACAGGGCGCTCACTCACACCTGATCGTCATCCCATTGATTGAAATCACCTGACTCTAATTTCACCTTCAAATTAAACTGCTAATCCTAGAGGTTCACGCACTTTGCCACTCACAGATATTTAATATTGGATCATTTTCCTCAATAAATAAATAAGCAAGTGTAATATTTTTATCTGCTTTTCATCCCCTCAGTCAACCGAACAAGTGTGTAAATGCTGCAAAGAAGCCATTATGATGACGAGTAACTCTGCACATCATCTGCTTCTCTCAACTCGCCGATCTCACAAACCGCCATCTTTTATTGATCCCGCAAAATGACTTAAACCTGAAACTGCTACCGTAGAGCCCTGCAGACTTAATTTGCATTTTCACACTTGTCAGTCTTTATTTTAGAAAAACAAATTACAAGGTGATTCCATCATTGTTTTTCCTCTACTTGAGTTGGGGGAGGTGTGCTATTGATTAAAACAATTTAATTTAGTTAGTTTGAGGTATGTTTCACAAAGCTAGATTGTTCAGCTGTTAAGCAAAAATAGTTTTGTGTCATGTGATTTTCTTTATTTGCTACCTGGGTGAACATCCTCGAAGTGTGGTGGTTTCCATAATTTTTTTGCCAGTTATCTATACACACTCTGTACAGATAACGGCAAAGAAAGGTTTAAAATGTTAAAAGAAGCTAATCAGAAGACTTTAATAAGGAATCGTGCAGGACAGGACCAGTGTACTTGTGGACGGAGGTCAGTCGCGTGTAGAAATAGCGCGGCGACTCTGGTCACTCAAATGCTACGGGTGACGCTTACCTCACTGAAGTGATCATCAGTACTTCCTGTCGTAAACTTATCGTTCCTTCATTTGTTAGGCAGTTTTTCTATAAGTAGATCAGATTTCTAAATCTACAAGTAGGTGTCTTTAAATGTAATTGGAATGAAATCTTCACCTTCTGGAAGTGCAAAAGAGAAACTTGATTCAGTTCCGGAAATCTTATAAGTTTCAGAAATATACAAAGTAGAAAATCTGTACGTTTACATGGACAGCAATAATCCGATATTAAGACGATACTCTGATTAAGAAACTAGCATGTAAACAGAGATTACTGACGACCTTAATCCGATTAAAGTCGTACTCGAAGTAAACACAAATGGAGTTAAGACGTGTGGAGTATTCCTGTTTTAGTCTCGTTACAGACACGTACACACCTTTAATTAACGTCGTGTGGGAGTTTTCACCGCATTGTGCGACAGGACACGTACACACACGGCAGCGCTCGACCGTTTGACGGCGAACAAGAGAGAACGGCTGCGTCCCAAACCGCGTACTTACCTGCTGTATAGTAGGAGAAATACATGTACCTCGGCTACTATATAGACAGTAAGTACGCGGTTTGGGACGCGGCCCACGGCTTCAAGCAATCGTCTGTTTACACGTACAGCACGACAAATAATTAACCGCACTTGTAGCTTTTGTGAAAAAATAAACAGCCACAACTGTATACGGTTCCATAATGAAGACGACCTGTATTTCGATACGTGAAATTCCGGAGGGGACACGGCGTGGCGCGGTGACGTAATGACGCGTGATGTTAATCGGTCTATGTTCTAGAACATGTAAAACAGGAACATGAAAGGAGTATTCTAAAAACGTCTCATGTAAACACCGTAATCAGAATATTGTCTTATTCAGAATAAGGTGAATAATTAGATTACTGCTGTCCATGTAAACGTAGAAAATGTCGTGTTATCATGTGGAGGGTTTTTGCAGGAAGGCAAACATATAAAAAATAAATTTGAATTTATTTGTGTTTGTTCACAATATTAATTTTCATTTGTCTAGGTCTTAAATAGGTATTAAAAAGTGTTTATTAGGATTTGCCAGTGAGGCCGCTAAACCTTTGCATTGAGAGTTTAATTCAGGCGTATGATGTAGGTGATGTAGATTTTTCTCTGTTCACATTTTACCAAAAAAAAAAAATAATAGTGATGATCGGTTCAGTCCAAATTTTTAAAGAAGAGAGGAAACTGAGCATTTCCATCATTTCAGGTTGAAGGGGAGAAGGAGAGGGTGTAATAATATTACCTGCTGTGCAGTCGGGTGAGACTTGCCTACAGCAGCCATCACAAAACCTCAAACGTTTTTAGAGTTTGTGCTGGTTGGGGGATTTTTAAGTGATTCTGCAGTACTGCGCAGTAAAAAATAAATAAATAAAAAAAACAAACTCTAGCAGTGCGTGTTGAATATAAATCCGTTTCTCAATCCGCAGTCTAATTTTTACATGGCCAACATTTTTCAATGTTCTTCTACTCAAAATGTCGAAATGCGTCCGAGCTCTCGGCACAGGAGAACAAACGAAAAGCGTATTTAATCGCTTTCTAATAATGAGCAGAATGTGTAAAGTTTTCAATTGGACACTGTTGTAGGTCTGTTTAATGTTTTTAGGTCAGAATTGATGTCCATTATAAATTTATGACCACATGAGGTTCCACTCCTGTCATCCAAGAACAGGAATCTGAGGCCATCATGGGCAAAGACTCCCAGAAACCGGACAGTTGAAGATCAGCTGGTCTTTTTCCCGTCTGTCCAGTCTGGGTGAGCGTGTGCCCATTTTAGCTGTACTCATGTTCAACATGTGAATCGTGAGAGGGCTTTGGCTGAATGTGTTGTGGTGATGTCACATGAAACACCTCAACCCAAATACGTGGTCATTTTAAAAAGTCGCATAACTCCTGCAAATAGTGTTTGATTTTACATTCATTTCCGGAGGCACTGACGATGGACTTTAGAGCTGCAACAACTAATCGTTTGTGAACATCGCTGTCGACGATTCTCATTATCGATTGCTCGGTCTGCGCTGCACGGGGTGCGTTTACTCATTACGTTGCTTCTGTTCCGTAAACACGCTTCAGAGAGTAAATACTAAAGTTATGTCCCAAATGACGTAGTATACACTTGCACTATGCACTGTGTACTCTACTGTCTAGTGTGGGAATTTTAGAAAGGTAATATCATCTCAAAAGGAACAATAGCATTTTTTTTTTTTACTAACCTGAAGTATAAGCTGCTTCCTGTTATGCGACGCCGCTAGCTTTAGCAGATACCCAGAGTCACTGACAACTTTTTTCAGTTTACTGTTAGTCAACGTTACTTTTTATAAAAAAGTAGTGCATAAATACTATTATATATAATATAAACTTCTATATTAGTTTGTATTAGGGCTGCAACTAACGATTTTCATAATCGATTAGTTGGCCAATTATTTGATTATTTTTTCGATTAATGGGATGGGGCAAACTTTCGGTGCCCTGTTTGTTTGTTTGTTTAGAATAAAATCCACAAACTGAAAATCCACAAAAAATAAAATTAAGACTAAAAGTTTACACAACTGTTTTTAAATTATAAGATTGAAAAGAACCCAATACACACACACACACACACACACACACACACACACACACACACACACACACACCAGAATATATATTATTAATTTAGGACTGTGGTTTAATTCTGTGCTATTTTGCTTCTATAAAAAGTAATGCAGAAATACTTGGTTTAAATACCAGGTTCAATTACATTTTATTGTTGGTGTGACATTTAATTTGACTCTCTGAATGATCTTTAGTTTATTTTATCCATCACTGCGACACTTGAACTTGTCTACCACTCACAGGTTTTTGCAAATTATCATTTCATTTGTAAATAAATTTCAAATAAATCCATCAATGAACGATCGTCAGCTCGGCTAACGTGATATTTGGGAATGTGTGCGAATAAACGAGTTGACTCATTTTAAAACATCTCATTTGAATATATTTTGATACATTTAACACACAATTTTTTTTATTATTTAAAACTTTCCTACGGATCCCCTGCAATTACACCACTGACCACTAGGGGTCTGCGGAAACACTGCAATAGGTGGTAGAGTACATGGTGCATATTGTAAGTGTATAGTACGTCATTTGGGACACAACTTTATTATTTAATAAAGCGTGGTTTCGTAACAGAAGTAACATAATGAGTAAATGTACCGCCCACAGACCGACTAACCGATAATGAGATTCGTCAACAACGATTTCCATAATCGATTATCAATTTTATTGATTAGTTGTTGCAGCTCTAGTTTCTATTTAATTATTTAAGTATTTAGGCGTTATTTTTATGAATGCGCAGAATTAAACTAGTCCTAAATTAATAATGTATATTCTAGTGTGTGTCTGTGTGTATTGGGTTCTTTTCAGTCTTTTATATAATTGGACAAAGAGTTGTGTAAAGTTTTAGTCTGAAGTTTATATTAGTAACACTGTTTGTGGCTTTTATTTTGAATAAACAAAAAAATGGTATTGAAAATCCCCCCCCCCCCCCCCCCCCTAATCGAATAAATAAATAAATAAATAATCGGCCAATTAATCAATTATGAAAATAATCGTTAGTAGCAGCCCTATAGGAATCACAATGTTTTTGGTTTGGAATCGAGATCACGAGTCTCACGCTTGATTCTTTGACCAAGAGCAATATGTATGTTTATCATCTTGTGATTTTACAACTGGTATGAATCATCAGCGATGAACAGTTGGGGATAAATAATGAACTATGCTCATATTTGTACTGGAGTTCACACTAAACTCTACAGCACACGTATTGACTTGTATTCAAGTTGAACATTTCAGCGCTGCTAGCTAGCGGACTGACGCGCTAATTCGTTTGAATGTTATTGTCACGTTTACATTTATTCACAGTGTAAAGCGCAGCATGAAAGTACCAGCGTGTACTCATTCAACGGAGACTGTTGGAGAGGTTTTTATCTTAGAATATGGTATGTGTGTAGGTTTGGGGGTTTTTTGCCTCGGTTTTAATTGAGGTGTTTTTGAAAGTATATATTTGGTAGTAAGAATTGCTGTACTAGTGTAGTAACCCCAGTTCACGTGGGCACTGTGCCCGCTGCAGCCTCGGCTGTCGGTTCTCTTCTGACGGAAGCGGATCGCGACGTGGTCTTCTGCTGTCGTAGCCGATCCGCCTCAACGTTCGACGTGTCGTGCGTTCTGAGACGCTTTTCTGCTCATCACAGTTGTACAGAGTGGATATCTGAGTTACTGTAACCTTTCTGTCAGCTCAATACTCCAGTCCGGCCATGCTCCGTCGACCCCTCTCGTCAACAAGGCGTTTCCGTCTGCAGAACTGCACTAATGCTTTTTTTATTTTCTTTATTGGACCGTTCAGAGTAAACTCTAGTGACTGTTGTGCTTGAAAATCCCAGGAGATCAGCAGTTATAGAAAGACTCAGCATCCCATCTGGCGCCAGCAATCACGCCACAGTCAAAATCACCGATCACGTTTGTTTCTGACGGTTGACGTGAACAGTAGCTGGAGCTGCTGGCCTGTATCTGCATGATTTTATGCATTGCACTGCTGCCACATGGTCGGCTGATTAGATAATTACATGAGTGTGTGTGTGTGTGTGATATTTATGTTGATATTTTTGTTGACTGTTTGTGGCTGATTTTACTAGGTAGATTAATTATCGTGCACACATGGCAGATAAATCTTTTCTGACTCTGGAACATGCAGGTATGTGGAAATATGGATTATTTGACCCTGACTTGCACTTACTCAGCACCGTCCACTTGTGATTTAGTCACTGAGGCCGATATCGATACCGAGTCTCGACAGAGCCAGAGTGAATATTCTGGCTCTCACATTTCTGTAGCACTGACTGCACACTCCCCCACCACTGTCTAACACACACACACACACACACACACACACACACACACAGCAGCAGCAGCACTCCATGGTCCTAAAGCTAGAAGGCTTTTGAATATGAAGCATATAGACTCACTGGCCACTTCATTAGGAGCAATTATTAGGCACTACAATTTATTATTTAGGCACGCCGGGTCTGTTATTTAGGCACGCCGGCCTGGCACGCCGGGTCTGTTATTTAGGCATGCCGGGTCTGTTGTTTAGGCACGCCGGCCTGGCACGCCGGGTCTGTTGTTTAGGCATGACGGGTCTATTATTTAGGCGTGCCGGCCTGGCACACCAGGTCTATTATTTAGGCATGCCGGCCTGGCATGCCGGGTCTATTATTTAGGCACGCCAGGTTGGCACGCCGGGTCTATTATTTAGGCGTGCCGGCCTGGCACGCCGGGTCTATTACTTAGGCGTGCCGGCCTGGCACGCCGGGTCTATTATTTAGGCACGCCGGGTGTATTATTTTGGCATGCCGGGTCTATTATTTAGGCACGCCGGGTCGGCACGCCAGGTCTATTATTTAGGCACGCCGGGTCTATTATTTAGGCACGCCGGGTCTATTATTTAGGCACGCCGGGTCATATTATTTAGGCACTCCGGGTTATAGATTTGTCAGCTTTTCATTCATGGTGCAAATCTCCCATTCTACCACATCCCAAAGATGCTCTCTTGTATTCAGATCTGGTGATCGAGGAGGCTGCTGATGTACACTGAACTCATTGCCATGTGGAATTGTGTGTTCGTGTGCACTACTTGTCCTGAGGAAGGGGGGGAGGAAAGGGGCGTGGCCAGACGTACGCGTTACCGCATTAATATTAATTACCTGTCAGCGAGGACAAAATTGAAGTTGAAATTCACTAATAACCTAGTTATTATTAGTTGGAACTGAGCTCTTTATAAAATTATGTAAACTGAGTTCACGTGCTCTGTGGTGGAAAGCATTGAAGATACTTATCAAATCCTAGTATAGTGAGGTGGATCTGATGTACAACACGTCGATACGTGGTCTTAATTTAAATCCCCGTTCATGTTCTGGGAACATCACCAAGGGAAGCCTCAGAGAAAGCGGTTTTGTTTCAGCTCTGAAGTCAGACAGCAGCCTATTAAAGTACGTATAGGACTCCTGATCCACTTATTAGGAGATGCAGCACAGTTTAATTAAGTTGACCTTAATGCTGCAAACACCACGTTTTTCTTCTGACAGATATTTAAATCGGCCAACTCGATATCACGGTAGAAGGAATGTCAGCAATTCCTGATAATTATCATCAAACGTTCCGTGTCCACTCCATGCCATTACTGCACCACCACCAGGTTGTTGGCTGATAGGAGTGGAAGCTGATGTGGTGGTCTTCTGCTGTTGTAGCCCATCAGCCTCGAGGTTTGATGTGCGTTCTGAGATGCGTTTCTGCTCACCATAGTTTTAAAGAGTGGTTGAGTTCCCATAATCCTCCGGTCAGCTCCGGTCAGTCTGGCAATTCCTTCTCAACTCTCTCAACAACAATGCGTTTGCTCTGGAAAAATTGCTGGCTCATGTTCTCTCTCTCTCTCTCTCTCTCTCTCTCTCTCTCTCAGGTGGTGGTGAAAACATATATGGATATGGATCAGGACTCTGAGGAGGAGAAGCAGCAGTACCTGGCTCTCGCACTACACCTGGCTTCAGAGTTCTTCTTGCGGAACCCCAATAAAGATGTTCGGCTCCTTGTGGCCTGCTGCCTTGCAGATATCTTCAGGATCTATGCTCCTGAAGCCCCGTACACGTCTCACGATAAACTCAAGGTGCCCATAAACACTTGTACCAGTGAAATAACCCCTTATTCCAAAACCTACTCATGTGACATCATATCAGTTATACAATATATTTCAGTATTGCTCGAATATCATGACTGGCCCCATGTCCATTCGGGCTGTGTAGAGTTTTGGGCTGCAATGTTTCCCTTTAATAAGGAGACGGTCACCTTAAAACAGCCAAATGACTGTCTTCGACGGTTTCATATTTGGATTCGGGGGTCAGTTATGTTTTTAAAAGGTTACGTGTTGACACACTCGTATCCGAACACGTAGCGTGATGGTTCCTCTGTAAATACACACACGTTTGTCGAATGGAGCATGGTTTTGATTGGTTGATAGTTTTTAATAGAAATTTGTCTGTGTTTTAGGAAATATTTTTGTTCATCACACGTCAGCTGAAGGGTTTGGAGGACACCAAGAGTCCCCAGTTCAACAGATATTTCTACCTACTGGAGGTGAGGATTGTACCGACCCGACAGGTTCACGCATCTTTATTTTATTGCCATTCGGTTTTACTCATGCATTCATGAACCCTTATGTTTTCTGGAATATTCCGCAGAATCTGGCCTGGGTGAAGTCGTATAACATATGCTTTGAGCTGGAGGACTGTAACGAGATCTTTATTCAGCTCTTCAAAACCCTCTTCTCCGTCATCAAGTAGGTTCCGTTTGATCCCGTTTTAATATGCGTTCTTATCCGCGGAGGATAAATCATACCTTTATTAGCTAGCCCAGTGGGTGAGCACGAGCACCGGTGTGCTGCCAGGTCCAGAGCCAGCGGGATTCGGAGTTACAGCATCGATGAGGATTATTGCATCACTGTGAAGTGAAGGAAGGTTTTATTAGGTTTATAGCCACATACCAAATTATTTCTTCTTCTTTTTTTTTTTTTCTTCCAGTAACAGCCATAACCAGAAGGTGCAAATGCACATGCTTGACCTGATGAGCTCCATCATAATGGAGGGTGATGGAGTAACCCAAGAGCTGCTGGACACCATTCTCATTAACCTCATCCCTGCACACAAGGTATGGTTTTAGCACTATTTGGGGCGGCTCACTGTCAGCCAACGTGCAAGAAATGCGTACCGCGTCCGTTATTATTTGGTCGCTCGTTTGAGCGCTGCTTGTTTTTATGGCCAGAGCGACATGCACCCTGGATTTCTGCTCCATCATTTGCCTGCTGTTTTTGTATCGAGTCTGATGACTAGTCACATGTCTGCTCAGATGATAAACATGTATAGACAATCGGGTTATAATGGCATCTCTCTGTTGTAGAACCTGAATAAACAAGCATATGACTTGGCCAAGATGTTGCTAAAGAGGACCGTACAGACCATTGAAACATGCATTGCCTCAGTAAGTCTTTTGTCTGTGTAGGAGCGCGCGTCTCATTCGTTTCCTTTTACGTAACACCGATGATGTATTTCCTGATGTGTTTTGTTTACCCTGTGCTGTCGTGTCTGTCAGTTCTTTAATCAGGTGTTGGTGATGGGTAAGTCCTCTGTGAGCGATCTATCGGAGCATGTCTTTGACCTCATACAAGAGCTGTTTGCCATCGACCCACTGTTGCTTGTGTCTGTCATGCCACAACTTGAGTTTAAGTTGAAGGTGAGGGGCACACACACATACACACACACATTCAAGCACACACTAAAATGCCATATATCAGGAATAGGACTAGTTTTATATTCGGAGGTTGGGGTGCTCCAGTAATTACCAGAGCGTCTCTGTGATTTTGCTCACGTCATTTATTTGGACTTTTTCCCAGGCTCCGCGTTCTAGTCCCAGTGAAGATTACGGTGTCTTTTACCTTGTATAAAATGTCTATAAAAATAACTCCAGGTTAAAGTAATTCTGTGCAAATGTGCAGTCTGTGTTTTATTTATTTATTTATTTATTTATTTATTTGGGCAGTCGATTCGTTCTCGACATTTAGTCCAGTCGCCAAACGCCACTTTGACAGAGGGACATTTCTCTCAAAGTTCCCAACAAAATCTCCTCCCAAACGGAACGATTACAATACCATTTATTCAAACCGCGTTCGATAACGGCGTCCTCCCCAAACTGGAACTAAACCAAGTTCCAGCCCTCGTCCAGTTGCAGCTTTTCTTTTGCTTCGTCGGTGCCTCGATGTCGCACTAACAAACACCGAGGTGCAGCACCTCAACCTTGCGTACGACGCACGTGAACGACGGAGACACGCCCATCTCGGCGAGTTCCACAGAAATCGCTTATCCCACGCGAATTGACGATAAATATCACAGACGTCCATAGTAACTAATCCTGTCTGAACAGGGCTTAAGAAACCTAAAAAGTGTCAACCAAAGCCACACTCGATTCCCACCTCAGGTACAGCTCAGGAGCCCAGAAATGTATTCTTGGCGTTTTCTCGAGCGATTTCTTGAGGAATTTCCCTGAAATGCTTTTTAAACAGTATTGAAGGAGTTCACACTGACGCCGGACTCTTATCCGCTGCTCTTCAGAATATTTCTCTCCGAGTCGTCTGTTTAAAAAAAAAAAAAAAAAAAAAAAAAAGCTTTTTTTTTTTTTTGTAAATAAAATGTTTTCTAATGAAAGAAACGAACACGTCGGCACGATTATATTTTTGTCTACGACGCCGATTTCACACATTTAATCACACAGCTTCAGATCGAAAGCTTTTTAAGATCGTGAGAAACATCTGTCAAGTGTCCGCAAACTTTTGACCGGTAGCGTGTGTACATATAACGACAGAAGTTTCTGATGGTAACGGGAGATGCACGATTTATAAGAAAAATACTTTCATCTAGCTTGTTTTTTGTTTGTTTGTTTTGTTGTTTCAGGCTGTAGTGCCAGGGTTAACTTGATCTAGGCGGGGGGGGGTAAACTTACATGATAGACCACGCCCACTTGTGACTTTTAATTGAATCTGAAAATTGATAGGGATGTTTTGAGCACTAAACGGATACAGATACAAACACAGACAATGGCATTGTATTGCACCCCTAGTTTATATACTGTTTCATCAACGTATTTGCACAAAAGACCAATTTAAGTATTTGTATCTGCGTAGAGCAACGATGGAGAAGAGCGATTAGCTGTTGTAAAGCTGTTGGCTAAACTCTTCGGCGCGAAAGATTCTGAACTGGCCACCCAAAACCGCCCACTCTGGCAGTGCTTTCTGGGACGGTAAGCTCGGAACGTATTTTGACTTTATTTTACTCTTGTTTGCAAGTTTTTCATGCATTGATTTGATTGAATGTGGTTCTGCTTGTCTCCAAGGTTTAACGATATCCATGTTCCTGTGAGACTGGAGTGTGTGAAGTTTGCCAGCCACTGCCTCATGAACCATCCAGACTTGGCGAAGGACCTTACAGGTGTGTATCCGTGTGGGTTCATGCGCTTCTGTGGTTTTGTTTTTCCTAGAACTCGCTACGATTACAATTAATCTTTTTCTTCCTCATCACCAGAGTACTTGAAGGTAAGGTCACATGACCCTGAAGAGGCAATCCGGCACGATGTCATCGTGACTATCATCAACGCCGGGAAGAAGGACCTGAACCTGGTTAACGACCAGCTGCTGGGCTTTGTCCGAGAGAGAATGTTGGACAAGAGGGTGAGGCGTATTCTTTCCTGATTGATGTACAGTTTAACAATAAGGTCTAGTCTAGTCCTTCTTCATATGAATTTGTATGCCTAAATCTTGTTTGCACATTCCCTTCAAACCCTCGTAATGAATCACCATAGACGCACAAAACTCAGACTTGTGTTCCTCTAGTGTAAACAAAGCTCTGTTACCTTCCCCTGCAGGCGAGAGAAGCTTTTATTGGGTATATTAAGTACTGATGGATTTAGTTTTTATGTATGATGTATTTCACGACCGCTTCGGTGTGCGTTTGCAGTGGCGTGTTCGTAAGGAGGCGATGATGGGTTTGGCGCAGCTATTCAAGAAGTACTGCCTGCACCACGAGGCTGGCAAGGAATCAGCTCAGAAAATAAGCTGGATCAAAGACAAACTGCTGCATATATATTACCAGAACAGCATCGATGATAAGTACGTCTCTCTCACACACACACACACACACACACACACACACATGTTCTGTGGAGAATATAATCATATTAAAGCTTCTTCCTTTTTCAACTGTTTCAAACATATCGACATTTATCAGCCGAACTAATCCATCCACTGCTATATTAATTGTGTGTGTGTGTGTGTGTGTGTGTGTGTGTGTGTGTTGAGGTTGCTGGTGGAAAAGATCTTTGCGCAGTTTATGGTTCCTCACAGTTTGGAGACCGAGGAGAAGATGAAGTGCTTATATTACCTTTACGCCTGCCTGGACACCAATGCGGTCAAGTGAGTCCGAAACAAGACGATCAAACCCATATTACTTCTCAGCTGATTTTTTTTTTTTTTTTTTTTTTTTTTTTTAAGCAGTGTTCATGGTGTGTGTGTGTGTGTGTGTGTGTGTGTGTGTGATAGAGCTCTGAATGAGATGTGGAAGTGTCAGAACATGCTGAGAGGACTCGTGAGGGAGCTTCTGGACCTGCATAAGCTGCCCACGGTGCGAAAGTTACTTTTTTTTTTTTCCTTTTTTTTTTTTTTTTTAATAATAAATGTCCCGGACTGTCATTGGGATGTCAAAACTTTTTTAAAAATTATTATGCATGTTTAGCAACGATATAAATATACGTTTATTTATTCTGTGGTTTGTGTTGTTTTTACAGTCTGAAGCAAACACAACAGCCATGTTTGGAAAGCTCATGACCATCGCCAGTATGTACACCGACATGCACTCGCCACAAAGTCGATGAACTTTTTGGAGGTTTTCGATAAATCTGCATGCAGTAGTTGACTTGTTTGTTTGTTTGTTTGTTTGTTTGAAGTAGCGAGGCAGAGCTCTGAGAGCTTGCAAATGCCTGTTGAAATTCAGTATAGTGCCCTGATACTAAGTACAAAGTCATGCACATGATTGAGCAGACTTAATTTTGTGGATTTATCATCATTCTTATCGTTAAAATAATTGCAGTATTGCTTACCCGGGCCAATCATACGAGCGCAGACGATCTACCCTCATTAAAAGCTGCGTAGTCGTTAGATCTTAATCCAAACTTTTTGCGGTTTAGTAGTTAAGTTCGGACTGATACGGTCTCCTGTGCTCAGTGGAACTTTAACATAAACCCCCCCTCTCTCTCTGTCTCTCTCTCTCTCAGAGAATCTGCCAGACCCAGGGAAAGCTCAGGACTTCATGAAGAAGTTTAATCAGGTTTTGGGTGAAGACGAGAAGCTGCGTCTGCAGCTGGAGCAGCTCATCAGCCCGACCTGCTCTTGCAAACAGGCCGAGCAGTGCGTGGTGAGCACAACGCCGGTCCCGGCAAATCAGAGCCCGACCCACTAGACACGACCGTCTCCTTACAAAGACTTGAATTTAGAAACGTCGTGTTTTACCGAGCAGTACTCTAATGCATACTCTGTAAAATAAAGTTCTAGCTTAGTTTCAGAAACGATTTGGCCATCTGTTAACATTTAACGAACGTTGATTAGAAATCACAAATTGTTTTACAATTTAAATAAATATTTACTCCTTCAAACCTCTAAAGATGAGTAATAAGTCATTTTTAAAAAATCCGTATGAGCCTGTCCGCATGTGAAAATGAGGTCATGTTCAGTTGTTAAGTAACCCCCCCCTACCCCTCCGTTACAGAGAGAGATAACACGCAAGTTAACGTACCCCAAGCAGCCGACAAACCCCTTCCTGGAGATGGTGAAGTTTCTGCTGGAGAGAATTGCACCAGTGCACATCGACTCCGAGGCAATCAGGTACACCTTCATGGTCGTGGCAGTGTGCTGACTTATTCTGCTCATACATCAATCATTACTGCGTTTAATCCCTTTTTTGTTTACAGCAAGAAAAATTACAAATAAACACATGTAGTGTATAGTACATGGCTCTGCTTTAAGTGTTGAACTGGTTTGGCCTCACACATCATTATATTTGTTTACATTAGAAGAATGTTGCTGAACTAATTAATTAGTCAATTAACCCCCTCCCCCGTTAATTTATGTGCTTAGACTCTTCATTATCAGACTGGGAGTGGAAAGTAAACCACATTTAGTTAGCGTTTTAGCATCCTAGCTGTTCCAAATGCCATTTCAGTATTAGCAGTAGTACAGGGTTAGAATGTGCGCAGGGGTTTTGTGAGCAAGCGGAGTTAAAAGAAAATAAGGAGACGTTGTCAAGGAGCAAGATAAGT
Organism: Ictalurus punctatus; assembly: GCF_001660625.3. Taxonomy (NCBI): domain Eukaryota; kingdom Metazoa; phylum Chordata; class Actinopteri; order Siluriformes; family Ictaluridae; genus Ictalurus; species Ictalurus punctatus. The sequence continues at coordinate 3,496,625 of NC_030444.2, forward strand.
ATCTCCTAAATCGGCCACGTGTGCTCGGCTGTTTCGTAACGTGCCAGTTCTGAACTCTCATGAACCCTTAGTTCTGCATATTTGGAGCTTTTTCTCTTCTCCCAGCACACTCAGTCCGACTGTTAACTGGTCTCGGTTAAGTGTTCGATTGAATCGGGTGTTTTTAGGAACGGGTAGACTTCCCATTGTTCCGTGCAGTTCACCTCCGGACAGAATTCGAGAGCCCTAATGGATTAAATGGTTGTTTTGTTTTGTGGTGTGTTTTTTTTGGACGTGAGACACCTACTGGTGACGAGATCTAACTACAAGTACCATAACCTCCTTCTGGCTATTGCAGTAATGGTTATTGTTTTATGCGTGTAGCGCCCTGGTGAAGCTTTTAAATAAGTCGATCGAAGGCACTGCTGATGATGAAGATGAGGGAGTTACTCCTGACACGGCCATCCGTGCCGGACTGGAACTACTCAAGGTGAGCGAACACGCTTGTTGTGAACGTGCTTGTCCACTTGTGAGCTCCATTTTTCGAGCATTGGGAAGTACACGCGCTTTAGTCGTCATAATTTACACACGCATGCTTGTCATCGTTTTGTCTCTCGCGCTCAGGTTTTGTCTTTCACCCACCCCACGTCGTTCCACTCTGCCGAGACGTACGAGTCTCTTCTGCAGTGTCTCAAAATGGAGGACGATAAGGTGGCAGAGGCGGCCATTCAAATCTTCAGAAACACCGGCCAGAAGATCGAGAGCGAGCTGCCGCAGATCAGATCGTACGGAAACATTTGTAGACACAACTTAACTGTTTTTGTTACCCCTTTTTTTTTTTTTTTGTAGTAAAGAAAAAAACCTACGGTTTATAAGATTAGTCTTGTTCTGTCACGTGTGTAGTGTTGGATTTTTAATATTATCTCTCCTTTGTCTATCTTTAGGACTCTTATTCCCATACTTCACCAGAAAGCCAAGAGAGGGACCCCACACCAAGCCAAACAGGCGGTGCACTGCATCCACGCAATCTTCCACAACAAAGAAGTCCAGCTGGCTCAGATATTTGAGGTAGATTTAAAACTCTCTCTCTCTCACTCAAAAAAAAAAAAAAAAAAAAAAAAAAAAAAAAAAAAAAAAACAAGATGGGATGAATGTGTGCTAGTCTTGAATGTTGCACATATTTTCTGATGTATTAATTGCTAGCATATTAATGTTAACCCTGCCCCATGTCTCTGTAGCCGTTGTCTCGTAGTCTGAACGCAGATGTCCCGGAGCAGCTGATCACACCTCTGGTCTCTTTGGGTCATATCTCCATGCTGGCTCCGGATCAGTTCGCCTCGCCCATGAAGTCCATCGTAGCCAACTTCATCGTGAAAGATCTGCTGATGAATGACCGAGTGAGTGTGTGAGGTGTTCATTGTTTCCTTCATCCCGTTTCTAAACGGTGTGCCTAATTTGTCTTTCGCTCCTTTCCTTTCAGTCTGTGGGCAGTAAGAACGGTAGACTGTGGACGACCGACGATGAAGTTTCCCCTGAAGTGTTGGCAAAGGTGCGTTATTTAAAGCATGCAAAAGATGCGGACCATTTTAAAGTTCTCTAAGCTTTGGAACGCTTGTTGTTCTGACGGTCTGTTCCAGGTTCAAGCCATTAAGCTGCTGGTGCGATGGTTATTAGGGATGAAGAATAACCAGTCTAAATCGGCGAACTCCACCCTGAGACTGCTCTCTGCCATGCTGGTCAGCGAGGGAGACCTAACGGAGCAGAAAAAGATCTGGTAGGCGAAGTTCATGGGGTCACTGCTCTTTTTTTCTTCTTTAATAGGAACACCTGCTCTTTAACTGAACCCTGTCAGTTACAGTGACGATAGCCAATCAGGGGCATCTCTGAGCTCATGTATGCAGAAGAGGGCGGATAGCGCTTTCCTCATAGCGTGTTACACAGCCCGCAATTTGTCGTTCGATGTGTGTGTTTGGCTTCACATGTCTCAGGGGAAGCACTTGTTAGCCTTCTCCGTCCCTTTATGGAAGCTGTCGCATGATGGCTGGTGGGTGGGAATTGGTGAATTACCAAATTGGGAAGAAAATGGGGTAAGCGACTGCCTCGACCTCTTTTTAATTATAATTATTTAAAAAAACATTTCCCATGGCTCTGTCTACGCAGCAAGTCGGATATGTCCCGGCTAAGACTGGCAGCAGGCAGCGCCATTTTGAAACTAGCACAGGAACCCTGCTACCATGACATCATCACACCAGAACAGTTCCAGCTCTGTGGACTCGTCATTAATGTGAGTTTAACATACACACGTGCAACGCGTGTCAACATGCATACATGTCCATACATGCTTTTTTTTTTTCCCCCCCTCACAGGACGAGTGCTACCAAGTTCGTCAAATATTTGCTCAGAAGCTACACATGGCTCTGGTGAAGTTGCTGTTGCCCCTGGAGTATATGGCTGTGTTTGCTCTGTGCGCTAAAGACCCGGTTAAAGAGCGCCGTGCCCACGCCAGACAGTGCCTACTGAAAAACATCAGTGTCCGTAGGGAATACATCAAACAGAATCCCATGGCACAGGGTAAGCATATATCACTGGTCACTTTAATAGGAACACCTGCTCTTTTAATGCAGTGATCCAATCAGCCAGTCATGTGGCAGAAGCACAATGCGTAAAGTCATGCAGATCTACAGGTCAGGAGGTTCAGTTAATGTTTACTACTCAAACAAGCACTATTTATAACCGCATTGAGCATTAAAGCATCTCCGAATGCACAACACATCAGCAAAACATAAGGTCCTTCAACATTTGCTCAGCTGGTAAATGAACAAGATACGAGATGACATCACGAGACCGTGTTCTAGCACCGCCTTTACCCATGGCCTAGCAGTAGAGTGCTACCGTTCAGCACAATTTCCAAATAGTGTTGCAGTGATCATGTATTTAGGTCGATCAGGTGGTCCAGGACACATCGAGATGCATTTGCATTCGCACTACAAATGTGTTGTGGCCGCATGCATCCCAAACTTCCACCAAATGTGGTTTGTGGAGTGATGGGATCTCATTTGACCCCATTCACACCTGTACCTACCCTTAGGGCTGGGCGATGTATTGATATCGTGATGAACGATCACACGATATTGTTGGTATGGTGATGTATGTTTTTACTCATTACAGATTAAATGGTACTGAAGGGTTGCTGTCGATTTGACGTGGTTTTAAAAAAATCTAATCAAATCTTTACGTATTAAAGAAAAGTCCCATCGCAAACAGTTTAACGTTACGTTTTGTTTGTTTGTTTATTTTACTGTACTGTTTTGCAGATAGTTTGGATCACAGCTACAGTTTGCGGGGGGACAGCTAAATTGTATATCATGATGCGCATCGTATATCGTAGAAACGTCCTCGGGTATCGCGATATGATGTGATATTTTTGTCGTATCGTCCGGCCCTACCTAGCGCTGTACATAACGTTCATGCACGTTGACACCAGGCGTGACTTTCTTTTGAATACGTCGGTAAGAAGTAAACACGCCCCTCGTTCTCCCTCTTCTGCTCCAGAGAAGCTCCTGTCCCTCTTGCCAGAGTACGTGGTACCGTATATGATCCACTTGCTGGCACATGACCCGGACTTCACGAAACCACAGGACTTTGAACAGCTCCGAGACATCAAAGAGTGAGTGTTCCACACACACTTCAATGTACTGAGATTATAGAGAAGTGTGTGTGGGGTTGATTTCTGTGCTCGAACTACTTTAGCTGCCCCTTCTTAATTACTGAGTGGTGATGTGTTGTAACTTTATCCTCTCTCTCTCTCTGTCTCTCTCTCTCTCGCGCTCAGGTGTTTGTGGTTCATGTTGGAGGTGCTGATGACTAAGAACGAGAATAACAGTCATTCGTTCCTAAGGAAGATGGTGGAGAACATCAAACAGACAAAAGATGCTCAGGCACCCGATGATCCAAAGGCCAACGAGGTCAGTGCGCTTCAACGTTTTGCTGTCTCTTATGCACCTAAATGTTTTGTTTCACATGAAGTATTCGCCACAATTCTGTTTTTGAAATTGTTTTGTTTTTGCGTTTTCTCTCGCGCTCTCTCTCGCTCTTGTTGTCAATAGAAACTGTACATCGTTTGTGACGTGGCACTGTTTGTCATCACAAACAAGAGTACTTCCTGTCACCTGGACTCACCCAAAGACCCTGTGCTGCCCATTAAGTTCTTCACGCCACCTGATAAGGTAATGGTTTCTTTATAATTCAACAGCATTGCAAACTAGGGCTGGGCGATTATATATCGATATCACGATAAATGGTTACGCGATATACTTTTCGATGATATCACGATACTTGGATGCCAAGTCGATATGTATCGCGATTCTACAAGTATTGAGATCCGATATAGCGATTTAAGCAAGTCTACAGGGAGTTTGTCGTCATCACGTAGGACATCAAGAGAGTAGCTCCTTGCCAGCTAGTTTAAATAACATTCGCTATGCTAATGAACAAATGACATCTGTTACACTCCCCTCAACACCTGTATTACAATCATTTAACTAGCCACGGGCAATCGAAAGCTCGCTATTGAAAACCATTTTTGACCCCTATTAAGCAATGGGTATGCTTTAGTGTAGTCTTGGGGGAAGTGGGGTTTTTTTGGCACCACAGGACACTACAGTGGTATACCGAACTGATAGATGAACGAGAGAGAGAGAGAGAGGTTGACAGTAAAGCCCAGCTACAGAGAAAACTGATAGGTCTAGTTAGCAGACAGAGAGACCAATCAGGATTCGCTCTCTCGGTGTCCACAGAGCCCCGTCTACTAAGTAACTTCACTCCACCTCGTCTGTAGGATAAGACTGAAATAAAGCAATTAAATAGGAATTATATCGATTCTGGAATTTAAAAAAAAAAAAAAAAAAAAAAAAATCTATTTCAAAATTGAAAGAAATAAATAAATCGCGGTAGTTCGTTGAATCGATATTTTATTTTTTAAATTTATTTATGTTTCCTTCCCCTTAACCCCTACTTTTCAGAGATATCGTTGGTATGGTGATGTATTATTTAATCATCTTTGTCCTTGTAGGCGTAAGAAAAGGGGGGGGGGGGAGTATTGTAGTGGCTGGGAAAAGTAAATGACCAAATTGGGACAAAAGCATGAAGTGTCACTTTTTTCCCTTCTCTCTGTAGGACTTCATCAACGATAAGGACTATCTCTCTGCTGAGGCCAGAAACGTCCTGCTCACTGGAAAGATTCAGGTGAGCTCCAGAGGTCGTGTGTAATTCTGTTAAACCTATTGTACAACAGGTCGAGAAGTTAATACGCCTCTCTCTGCCGTTTGTGGTAGACATGCAGCCATGTACATGCTACTGAATATATGTGAAGTTTGACCCCCAAAATCCGTGGATAAAATGATCGAAGAATTTAAAGTGGATTTATCTTAGATAAAAACGCAAGTAGAAACGACGTCGTCTTGATTATTGATCGTTTTTGTGAATGAACGTACTGATTTTCTGTGATCTACAGCAACAGCCAAAGCAGACCGGAGTGTTGGGAGCCGTGAACAAGCCGTTAGTGGTCACGACAGTACGCAGACCGTATGCTAAAACCACGGTTTCCAACACCGGAAGCAACGCCAGCACCAACTCCCAGCCCGTGTCTCCGGCAACTCCTAAAAACAAGTACGGGACTGCCGTTTATTTTCAGCTCTACCGAAGCGTATACCGTTTAACGTATTGTAGTCGACCGACGTATCGAGCCGATCGTGGAATTTAATCTATTGAGCTGGAGAGAAAACAAAAAAAGTTTCTTCTGTGTATTTCTTCCCGATTTAAGGGACGTGAGTTCTAACGCATCAGAAGCAGGAGCGAGGGAGAACGAGGAGAATCCGCTGATTGTGAAAGAGGACGGTGGAAAGAAGGTGAGCTTATTCAGAACGTGCAGAAGAACCGGGAGTCACCAAAGCATACGTTGTTGTTGTTGTTGTTGTTGTTGTTGTTAGGAGTATTTTCTCTTTTTTCCATCCTTAAAATAGGCTGACGATGCAAATACTGAACGACTCGAACAGAACGGTCGTGTATCCCAGGCTCACGGCTCACTCCAGCCCCGTTTATTTATCAGGCTTAAATGATGTAGGATGTCTGCCATGCAAGCGCTCGCCGTCCGAGTTCCTGTTACGGAAAATGAATCCCCACCACCTGACCGATCGGATTCGAGGATTTCACATTGCCGTGCTCTTCAGAACACTGTTAATAAACTATAGTCGTTCCTGGTATGAAAAATACACGCTAGTCTAGTTCTACCCTACATATCGCCGTACTTGTAAACCGACCAAAACGAAGACTTTTATAAACAAAGGCGTGGCTTCGCTCACATTCGCACCCTGATTGGTTTTTCTGGATCATCGCGTATCCTTCCCTGATTCGTCAAGCACCTACCACATGACCGTTACACCGCCTTGAACCGCAAGCTTTGCTGGCTTTGTTGTCATTCTTAGCAGCCAGTGTGCAGTTAAATTCCGTGTTTTATAACACTGCAGCTGCTACATGCACAAGAGGCGAGCTATGGTTAGAGAAATCGCATCAAAGCCCTACACGGAACACCGATTTGGACTAACAACCAACTTCCTGTTTACACTTGCATGCCCTGAATGGTCATGTGACATGCGTTTTCAGATTGTGTAGTGTAGACGGAGATGGTTTCTGAAACACTGCGGAAACGCCCGTGTGGACGAGGATCGTTTTTATTTTAAAACGAGAACGCACTAGTGCAAACGGGGCTTGAGTCAGTAAAGGTAATAGCCACTGGAACACAGCATTTTCATCATCTCTGTCTCTGTCTCTCAGGAGGAAGCAACAACACCGGCTCAGGCAAGCGGGAGAAAGCGGAACGCTCCGGCGACTGATGGGACCGAGAACAGTGTGGCCTCAAACCCTGTTGCGGCGTCACAGCCTCCTCCTAACAAGCCTCGCCGAGGCAGACCCCCAAAAAACGCAGCCGCCGCAGCAGCCAATAAAGAGAAAGAGGTCACGACTACACCCGGGAGCGGAGCTGGGCGGGGCAGAAAGAGGGCAGCACCCTCCCAGGATCCCACCTCAACAGCCTCACCCGAACCAATCAGTGGAAAGATACCAAAACAACAGAAAGAGACCGATTCCAAGCGGGCAGGACAACAGCGGCAGATCGACCTGCAAAGGTAAAAAAAAAATACACATATATATTATTATATATAATGGCTTCTCATTATTGGCGGTTATATTTCTAATGCAGTTTCAGGTGTGCGTATTGATTTTTTTAGGTTTAGTTTTTCCGCTCATTTGAATGAAGTTTTCCGGCCAGTCCGTTAACTGACGTTGTTAAGACGGCGTATTGAAAAGTAAACGTGAGTATAATGATAACGATGTGACTGTGGCCGCAGGCACCTTTTCCCGAAAGCAGACAAGCCAGACAAAAGCGTGTTCAGCCTCAAACCCCACCAGCCTCAGCTAGCATACGGAAGTGAAGGAGAAACGGAGAGAGGTCTGGAGTCGAGCCCAGACTGCTTTCTTTCTCTCGCTCAGTTAGTAGAGGATCAGGGTAAAGCCACCGACTCCGAACGCCCAAGCCACAGACGAGGAGAAACGGCCCACGAAGCAGGACAGGGGCAGCTGGCAGTGAGTTTCAGACAGGTTTACGAGACGTAGGTGCAAAAATGACTAGACGGTCACGCGGTGTTGCTTAACAATTAGCGTTCACTTAAACGATCGATTGCATCAGTCATGAGAATGAAATAACGTGTCGTATATGTGAAGACGCTCATGTACGTATCGTTCTCTCTCTCTCTCTCTCTCTCTCTCTCTCTCTCTTAGGTAAAGCGACGATCTACAAACGCCCGGCTGTACAGCCTTACCACCCGACAGATGCCCCGTCACACCCTCGATCGCTCTTTTGCTTCTGACGTGAACGACACGCACACGATTCCACACACACATACTTGAAAACAGAAGTGTGAGTGAGTGCACACGTTCACACACGCGCACACACACACACACACACACACACACACACACACACACACAACCACACCCCAACCCTCAACTTTTAGACAAATGAGGATTGAGATGTTTCCATTCTGTTGAGCGTTACAATACATAGACACAACACTGTTCCCTCTTATGATGTTTAATTTCTTCTTTAACACTGTCTGGAGCCATTTTTTTAAAAAATAAAACAAAAACAAACGAGTATTTGGAAGCAAAAAGACAGTTTTAATCTACTATATAAATCTATACCATTGGCTTATTAAATGCCCGGAAAGATTTGTTGTTTCCTGTGCATTCTCTCCTGCGCTGCCGGACTTCTCCAGTCTGTCCGGCCCTGCTGTCAGATTAACAGCTCGTTCTGTGCAACACAGACGTGTTCAGCGACGGGGAACATGTGTAATGGTTACTGTAATAACACTTTCTTTTATATATATATATAAATCTGCCACTGGGAAAGAAACGGACCTGGTCTGAAATCAGCAGATGTCCCATTGCCTTTTGAAATTCCAGATCTGTATATGAAGTTGAATCTATGAAATCCTGCTCTCTTTGTTGCAGATGTGGCATTTCTATACCCGTGTAATGTGGTTTTAGGTTCCAAGCAGTAGGGCAAGTCCGTCATTCATGTTTCTTCGACTGCGTTGTATGCAAGTTCAGAACTTGTAGTTTAAATACCTTGATTTAATCAAACCTGGCAGAGGAAATATTTGCCTTTTGTTTTGTTTTTGTTTTTTTTTTTTTAAATCCTGTTTTGTACAAAGCATAAAAATGCAAGGATTGGGCTTCTCGTATTCCCTCCTCTCGGTTCAGAGGAGCGAGTGAGCGATGCTGTAGAATTTTTTATACACATAGTTAATTTTGAACTGAAATGTTCAGATGCAGCAGCTCTATTGTACTGCATTAAAAAAAAACAAAAAAAAAGTGATTTGAAATTGTTTATAGTTTTGTTTTGAACTGTTTTTCATTATTTTAGGATGGGTCTGTTTTATCTTTAGTTTTACTTAAAAATCTTTGTCCGTTTTAAGAAGAAAAAAAAAATGAATTACACACACACACACACACCTTTTCATTTTTCAAGCATTTTTTTATTCAAAGAAATGATAGTTTCACAATAAATAACCATGCTTGTACAGATTGCTTAAATTTTTGACTTTTTTTCCCCCCACTTCCTAACAGAACATGTCTTTCCTCCTCTCCCCCGTTTAGCGGTTTCTTCGTGCAATATTGAACATGGTCATTACTACAGGAAGACAGACTTCATTTTTTTTTTGTTGTTTTTTTGTGTTTTCATACAAAACAGAAACCAAGCCATCAATGGTGCACTGAGAGGATGGCCAATACTTAAAGAAAGGGACTTTATGTACAAGTGAAGAGAAGGTGTGTGTGTGCGCAAGAGTGAGAATGATTCCACTGGTTTGTTGTTTTTCCAGCATGAGATTGCGTGTGGTTCCTGCGAATTAAAGGATTCAAAGATGGGTTGAGAATCAGACGTTAATCTTGAGAATCAGCTCATCTCGTCTTCGAAGTTTAAAAGTCATTCTCCACTCTGTCTGCTATTTCAAACCCAAAAATCGAAACTGAGCAATGCTAATCCCCTGGAACAGTTTGTGTTTCATTACATAACATTAGATACTTGGAAGTAATTGATACAGCCTCCAAAAAAAAAAAAAAATTATCTGTAAAGGAAAATTTACTGAAATCTGGCTTCAGCAACACACATGGTTTCCGGTCAGAGGGAAAAGTCTCTTACTGAAGCCTCATTTTGCATTTCTTGACATTACTAAACCGATGCCGAGACTAGAATTTCTGACAGTGGTGCATAAGAGAACGCGTGTGAACGCCGGCCAGACGATTTAAAGCTGCGAAATAAAAGGCAAAGTCTAGTGTAGATTTAATCAAAGGTAAAGAAACTTTTAATGATATGGCTAAATAAATTAAAATCAAGTCACACCACATCCTTTTATATCCCTGTTTTTTTTTTTTGGGGGGGGGGTGGGGGTCCTAAAGAAACCAAATGTGTATGAAGCAGTAATATCACACCATGTCATCTGGCCAATTTTGTATGTTTATGGAAACAGTGAAGGCGGATGATCTGATTGTTTCCTCCTTAGCGAATCCATTATATGTAGGTCTTCACAATGTACAGTTAGAAAAACTAACACATTCCCCTCTTCTTCTTTATCCTGAATGTACACGAGCCTTTAATATACCTATTTATACACCGTTTCACCCACGCAAGCAGCTGTCTTTTGGAGCATCTAAAAGTGGCAGTCATACAGGCTTCCCCTCGTTTGGTTCTTTTTGGAAATGGACATCAAGCATGGGGGGGGGAGGTGGAGGAGGCCAGTGTATGGCTTTTAAAAAGACCGTTTAAACAGCAATAACTGCACAGTCGTACAGCAGCAGGGTCAAAATCAGTTCACGATGAGGCGCTTTCTTGCATCATCACGTCATTTGGCTCAAGAGAGTGAGTGATTTGAATGATTTGCATTAGCACTGGAACGAGAACACTTCCTCCTTTACCGTAATCCCCCAGGACACACGTTCAAGTTTGGAGCAGATTTTATTCTTTTACATTGAGCTGATCTCAATACATGCTTGGATGAGGGGTGGGGGGGGAAATGTGGATTGTGAAATCGTGGCCTAAAGATGATCGGTGAAGTCTCAGTTGCTAAGCAAAAGTTCTGTTGCCGTCTCCACGTCCCACGACTTCGAAGACAAAGCTACTATTACTGCGTTCTGTAATTTAAAAAAAAAAAAAAAAAAAGAAGAAGAAAAGAAAGATTAAAAATGATATGATCTTTAAATAGCTCATCAGGCATTGTGGAAACAAACTGCAGTGCATTTCTATTGTCTTTATATCACAATGCTCGATTATGATTGGTTAAGAGGTGGTACATCTTCTGTAGTCTTATTTCTTTATTCCAAGACAAGTCATAGGCTTACTGTTTTTGTTTTTTTGTTTTTTTCCTTCAATATAATTGTTTCTGCAGTTATTTTACTAGAAATTAGGGCTAGATCATATACAAGGAATTAAACACTTGGGGCATGCAGTTATAGGGTGGTGTTCCTGTCACAGCAATGTGTCCCATTCCTCAGCAATTTGATTATATATACACCTACACACTGTGGCCTCAACTAATATTGGCGCCCTTGGTAAATATGAGCAAAGAAGACTGTGAAACACTGACTATTGTTTAATCTTTTGTTCAAATATATACAATAAAAACTCTGCTCTCATGGATAAACAATTACAAACATGGGTTTATCCACAGGAAAGAAAGAAAAAGGTTAAATATAGGTGTGCAACAATTATTGGCGTTTATATGAGAATATATTTGAATAATATTCCAATTGATTTTTTAGTTTTACCTGGGTGTCTAGGAACAGGACATGGTTCAAGCATGACTTCCTGTTTCACAGGGGTATAAATATTAGGTAACACACAGGCCAAATTCCCTTAGTCATTCATGACAATGGGTAAGACCGAGGAATATAGCTGTGATGTGCGGCAAAAGGTTGTTGAGCTTCACAAAATGGGAAGCAGCTATAAGAAAATGGCACAAGCATTGAAAATGCCCATTTCCACCATCAGGGCAATAATTTTAAGACGTTCCAGTCAACTGGTAATGGATGAGTGGCTATATGGTCTCAACGCACAGTGAAGAGGACGGTTGGAGTAGCCAAAAAATCTCCAAGGATCACAGCTGGAGAATTGCAGAAGTTAGTTGCGTCTTGGGGTCAGAAAGTCTCCAAAACCACAATCTGAAGTCACCTACAAGTTGTTTGGAAGGGTATCAAGAAGAAAGCCTCTACTCTCATTCTGTGGTCAAATGAAACCAAAATAGAGCTTTTTGGTGCACACAGAGGTAGCCATGTGGAAAAGTACCTCATTGCCACGGTTAAATATGATGACGGCTCATTAAAGTTTTTGTTTTTCTGCCAGAGGAACTGAACATTTTGTTAGGATACATGGCATCATGGACTCTATCAAATATCAACAGATATTGAATGAAAACCTGACTGCCTCTGCCAGAAAGTTTCAAATGGGCCGTGGTTGGATCTTCCAGCAGGACGATGATCCAAAACATGCATCAAAATCAACACAAATTCAAGGTCCTGCCCTGGCCATCCCAGTCCCCTGACTTGAGACCCATAGGAAACCTAAATGGTAAACGGTGCACTTATATAACTCCTATCTAAAGCACTTGACACTCTCATTCACCCATTCTCACCCACACACCAGTGGTAGCAGAGCTGCCATGCAAGGCGCTAACTTGCCATAGGGAGCCACTTGAGGCTCAGTGTCTCGCCCAAGGACACTTCGGCATATGGAGTCACGTGGGCTGAGAATCGAACCACCAACACTACGATTAGTGGACAGCCCGCTCTACCACCTGAGACACAGCCACCCTGTGGGGTGAACTGAAGAGGACAGTCCACCAGCATAGACCTTGAAATGTGATGGACCTGGAGAGATTCTGTATGGAGGAACGGTCTCAGATCCCTCGCCATGTATTCTCCAACCTCATCAGGCGTTATAGGAGAAGACTCAACTGTTATCTTGGCAAAGGGACGTAGCACAAAGTACTGACTTAAAGGGTGCCAATTAAAAATAATTGTTGCACACCCAGATTTAACGTATGTATGTGTGTGTGTGTGTATATATAAATAAAAAAAACGGTGTAAAGCAGACAGGACTGTTAATGACAGGGTTGCCAGGGTCTCTATTTTACACCAAATTGGACTGGTTTAGAAACATACCATGGCCACTAAGATCTTGTACATTTCTTCAAATTTCTACAAGGGTAAGTGCAGACAAGTGTGTGCGTCTATGATGTACAAAACCAGTTCTAGGATAAAATATATATCGCTAAGATTGTGAAAGGTAAAGGGGGATTATGGCGTTGATGGTCTGTACATAAGAAATTGTGACCTTGCTTCACATGCAAAGGCTGAGGAAGAAGTCTGCCTTTTCCAACTTGAACTTTGGGCTAGTTTCAGGTCTTTAAGATGCCTTTGGGCTGGAAACCTGGCAACCCTGGTTACTGAGATTACATCATCTGGGTGTGCCTCATTTGAAACCAAAAACCACTCAAAACAAGCCGTTAGTCATCCAGCACAATCAGCGTATTGCTCTAAAAAAAAAAAAAGAAAAGTTGCTAGATAACAGCATGTAGCAGAAGTGTCTCTCGACTTGAATTTTGTTCGAGGCTGTATCGTTATTAAGATCATCCAGCCTCATCACTATCCAAAATTTTCAATGAGATTCACATATTTGCTTTAAAAATAAAAAAGCTGTAAAACTGCTGAAAAGTGACTGTTTTGGAATTCAGTACATTTTACATCTGCTAATGCTCATAACTGAGCACTGCAAATTCCCCATCATGGACGGTTCGCTAGTTAGCTCAAGTACTTACTTTGTCGAAGCCCATGGCACAGAGTTTGTCTATTTTGCGTGTGTATTCAGGACTAGAGACGGGAGCGCCAGCGTAAACATGAGACCACAGCCGAGCGGTCTGTTTGAACATCTCTGGATTCTGTTTATACTGAAAGAATCAAAGTACAGAATGTAATGTAAACACCGCAGAGTTTATCACAGCAAATAACTGTGCATAGATTTCGTGCTCTTGTTTATTATTAGCATTCAGTCGGGACTGACGGACACCTGAGATTAAGCCACGTCTACACACAAGCTTATTCTCAAGCAAGACTCATTTATACTCCACAAATAAAAATGCTTACGTGCCTAACAGGTTCACCCAACACATTCTGAAATTATCTCTCACTCTCACACACTCCTACCTGATTGGCTACTACAGCGTCCTGAGGGTCATCGGGCTCGGCGGCAGCTAGTAAAGCCTGTAGCGAGAGCAAAACTGTGCGCAGAGTCATCGCTGCAGCCCTACACAAAGTGACAGGAGGTATGTATCTGTTAATTCGTCACTTTATTATTATTATTATTATTATTATTTTCCAGAGGAATCCCTCAAAGTAAAGCAAAACGCCACACGCTAAATATGATTGTATGGAAAAAGTTCTGTGGTGTGCTTAACAATTCTGGTGTGAATTTAGAAGCGTAGAATTACTGCGGACATCGAATGCTGAATCCGCCGTAGCTGCAAGTATATAACACAGTTGTGTTGTCATGTCAGGGACTTGACTAAGTGAGCGATCCACGAAACGGTGAGCACACTGGTGGTGACCGATGTTGACAGGTGTTAGCGTTCAGGTTGGCGCTTTGGAACATGATCTGTTTGGGCAGAGGGTCCAGGTGAGGACGCAAGAGAGCTGGACAGACTGAAGTACTAAAGCGCTGCTGCATCGCGCTCTTCAGGTAGAGATAAGACACTGGATAAATCCCACTGATGCCACCATCAGCAGGTAATGGAACAGTGTTTGTAAATGTTGGAAACTGTTCACCAAAGTGAAAAATAGAACATGTTGAAAGATGTTCTTATTGATATTTTTTTATATATAATATATAAAACTCAGAATTTCAGTACAAAATAAAATGTTGGCCACTGTGGAAGATCACATGTTAATTTATACAGTTTATATGATGGTCATTCAGGGTGGATCTTTCCTTTAAGCAAGGAGAAACAACCATAAGCTGCTGAAGTTGGTTTAATCTTTATGTATAAAGTCAAGCTGAGGGGGGGATACTATACGATTCTTATTGTGTTGCAAAAAATTACATAACATCAATACACTTTGCGTTTCACTTTGAAACATGTTTTTCCACGTTTCCCTTTTCTTTTCTTTTTTTTTTTTTAAACATAATGCTTAAATCGCTAGCACAAGAGAAAGGTACTTTCTTATTTGTTATTTAGCGGTTTACCTGGATCTTTGCTTGATTTTGATGAGGTAAAGCAAGTGGTTAAACCAATCAAACAGATTTAAGTCAAATAAATGTACAAATGTCAACCAATTTAACAAAATTCCTGTCAAAAAAACAGGAACAAATGACTCAGCAATCATCAGCGCAGGATTTCAGTTTCTTCTGAGTCGTTATGTGCATGTTACAGTCCCCTACAAAAGTACTGGAACGGCATGGCCAATTCTTTCTTTTCTTTTGTTTTCCCCTGAAGACATTTGGGTTTGAGATCAAAAAATGAATATAATAATAATACGGCAGATCACAATTTCAGCTTTCATTTCCCTCATATTTACATCTTAGAACATGGTGCGGTTTGTTTGAATCCACCCATTTTTAAGTAATGAAAACCATTGGAACATGTGACTGACAGGTGTTTCTTGTAGTCCAGGTGAGCCCTGTTAAATTAATTGTTTAAATAATAAATAGCTCTGAATGTCTACTCATGGTTTGAGCTCTAGGTTTCACCTGTGAAGACTGCATTTGCTGTTTTAAAAAGGTTAAACCACCATGAAGACCAGAGAGCTGTTTATGGGAGAAAAGAAGGAGAATCGATCAGAACTATTGCATAAGCATTGGGCATAGCCAATACAACAATTAGGAATGTCCTGAAAAAGAAAGAAAGGGAGCGGTATCACAAGAACGCGTCTCGTATGATGCTTATTTTGGCCAAAATCAAAAATAAGGGCTTGTCAATTTGCAGACAGCGGCCTGGATACGGACCCAGCGAAATATTTCCCGTAGTTTAGCGATGTTAAACACGAACCACTGCAGCTTATGTACGACGAAAACAGAACGTCGAATGATAACTGAACCGAGAAGTAGGTGTTTTATTCTCCACTTTAAATTCAAAACAAATATTTCATCTGTTCAGAGTCTGTGGCGCTAGTCAAAAAGGAAAACTTCAAGCCATAAACTCTTGATAGTTGAGCTTTAAAAGCTGCTGTCACCATGTTCGTTTAGCCAGACCTTCAGAAGCAATGAATTGTGTAGCTGGACCTTTTTTAGATCCTGAACGATTAAATGGAAGCACACATTAATAACACCACAGCCAGAAACGGCGCTAAAGCAAACAAATCCATTTGTTTATGAGAAAACCAGTAACAGCTGGGAAGACATCACATCTGATGCCATGACGTTTTACCTGCCCAAGTATGTAATACCCATTAAATTTAAAAAAATTGGGTTTTAAAGGGACTTCATCCTTGTTATGACTTATGACGTGCTGATATTTCAAAGAAATAAAAACAAAAACATCCATGTTTGTTTTCAACTTATGATTTCTCCAGTGTCAAAATTATTCACCCCCCTGAATAGAATCCCTCACAACAGCAAAAATACACAAAACAGGTGTTGTCTCAAGCACAAGTATTCAAGGGCTTCATTAGTTGCACCAGGGGTGCTTGAGCTGGAACACATGAAATACCTGAGCTGGCTAGGGGCAGAACATGCATGAAATACCTGGACGGGGCAGAAAAAGGAAGCGATCAATGGCTGCAAGCAGATTTCTGAGAAGGCACATTGTCAAAAACCCTCGAGTGACTGCAAAAGACCTGCAGCGAGACTTGGTGGCAACAGGCACTGAGGTTTCAGTGAGCACAGTAAGGGTTAGGGTTTCCATGCCAGAACTCCAAGATGTTCACCACTACTGACCCAAACACACAAGAGAAGTCGCTCAAAATCATATAAATAAGCCACACAAGTTTTGGAATTCTGTTCTGTGGAGCGATGAAACAAACCTGGAACTTTTCGGCACGATGGATCAGCGGTATGTCTGGAGTAAGGAGAATGAAGAAAGAACACTCTGTCCACAGTCGAGCATGGTGGTGGCTCGGCGATGCTCTGGGGCTGCTTTGCATCCTCTGGCACTGGAAACCTGCACCGTGTGGAAGGCGAGATGGATTCACTGAAGTATCAGGGAATCCTAGGAGCAAACGTCATGCCGTCTGTGAGGAAGCTGAAGCTTGGGCGTCATTGGACCTTCCAGCAGGACAATGATCCCAAGCATACCTCAAATTCCACCAAGTCTTGGTTGCAGAAGTCGTTCTGGAAGATTCTACAGGGCCATCACAGTCACCTGACTGAAAATCTCTGGTGGGATTTGAAGAAGACGGTTGCAGCACGCAAACCCATGTATATTACTGAACGTGAGGCCATTTCTTATGAGGAATGCGTTAATATTCCTCAGGAACGCTTCCAGAAGCTCTGCATCTCATTTGCAGAAGGTCATAACAGCAAAAGTACTAAAGATGCTCACCATGAAGGGGTTGAATAATTTTGAAACTGGAGAAGTCATTATAAGTTGCAATTTCAGTTAAATTTGGGGAAAACACTGGAAGCATTCATTGTGTTGAACTATTTCAATCGCTTTTGTTTGACTTGTTCGATGCAAACAGCTGAAAGTCTAAATTTTGACAACAAACCTGATTTGCAATGGTAGTTGAATAATTTCGATTGCAACTGTACTTAATTGACCGACGGTATCGCCGTGCCTCTGCTTTTTCTTTGAGGCTACAGTCCCCTCCAAATGTATTGGAACAGCAAGGACAGTTCCTTTGTTTTTGCTATACTTTGAAGACCTTTGTGTTTGAGATCAAAAGATGATTGAGATGACGGATCAGAATTTCAGTTTTCATTTTGTGATATTCACATCGAGATGTGTTAAACAACTTGGAACATCGCAGCTTTGGTGGCGGACCACCCGATTTTTAGGTGAACAAAAGTAATGGAACAGATGGTCTTAAAGTAAATAACACTTAATAATTGGTTGCATAGCCTTTGCTTGTAGTAACTGTAGAAAGTCAGAGACCCACTGACACCAAACTGTTGGTTTCTTCTTTGTGATGTTTTTCCAGGCTTTTAGCGCAGCTTCTTGCAGTAGTTGTTTTTTGTGTGGTTTCTGCCTTCAGTCTCCTCTTCAGGAGGTGAAATGCTGCTCAATTGGTTTAAGGTCTGGTGATTGACTTGGCCAGTCTAAAACCTTCTGCTTTTCCCCCCTGATGAAGTCCTTTGTTGTGTTGGCAGTGTGTTTTGGGTCTCTCTCTTGCTGCATGATGAAGTTCTTCCCAATTAGACTGAATGCATTTCTCTGTAAAGTGGAAGACAAAATGTTTCCGTAGACTTCTGAATTCATTCTGCTGCTACCTTCATGAGTTACATCATCTATAAAGATTTGTGAGCCTGATCCAGAAGCAGCCATGCAAGAACAAGCCATGACACTACCTCCACCATGTTTCACAGATGAGCTTTGTATGTTTTGGATCATGAGTAGATCCTTTCTTTCTCTACACTTTGGCCTTTCCATCACTTTGGTAGAGGTTCATCTTGGTTACAGAACTTCTGTGGTTCAGCTCTGTATTTCTTTGTGAATTCCAATCTGCCTTTCTGATTCTTACGGCTGATGAGTGGTTTGCATCTTGTGGTATGGCCTCTAAATTTCTGCTCTCGAGGTCTTCTTCAAACGGTGGCTTACGGTACATTCACCCTGCCCTGCTGAAGCTGTTGGTGATGTCAGTGACTGTTGGTTTTGTGTTTTTCTTCACAGCTCTCACAGTGTTTCTGCTGTTTTTCCATGTCTGGTTGTTAGTGCAGTCTTCACAGGCGAAACCCAGGGCTTCAGACATTGAGCTATTCATTATTCAAATAATCAATTTAACAGGGCCCACCTGGGTAGCAAGAAACCCCCTTAAGTCACATGTTACAATGTTTTAAGATGTTTAACACATCTAGATGTAAATATCAAGAAATGAAAGCTGAAATTCTGATCCATTGTCTCATTCATCTTTTGATCTCCAACCCAAATGTCTTCAGTGTATAACGGAAACTAAAGAATCGGCCTTGCCTTTCCAGTAGTTTCAGATGGGGCCGTATGTTTTTTTTTTTGTAGAGCTACATTTGCATCGATAGGGAAATTAGTTTGGTTGCTCTGTTCAGTAACTTGCAAAATAGTCTTAGGCCCCATTCCCAGGACCATGATATGGGGTTTACAGAACATTTCTACCTGAAAATAACACCAATACTGGCTAGCTACAGTGCCTTCCACTAATATTGGCACCCCTGGTAAATATGAGCAAAGAAGGCTGTAAAAAAAAAAATCGTCTTTATTGTTTAACCTTTTGATCTTTTGTTCAAAAATTCACAAAAATACTCTCATGGATGTCAAACAATTGCAAACAACACCGATTTATCAACAACAACAAAAAAGTTAAATATATCTATGCAACAATTATTGGCACCCTTTGCCAAGATTACAGCTCCAAGTCTTCTCCTATAATGCCTGATGAGGTGGGAGGCTGGGAGGCTGGGTGACTCCCCCCCCCCATCATAATTACCACAGACATCCTCCAGCAGCATTACGGAAAGAACGATTAGATTCAAGATGTAATCTCTGTCACTATGGGTATGTATATGATGCACATATGATCAGCCAAAACTCACCACTGGTCTTTCAGAATGTCCAAACATATTGCCCCAGTAACCGAACTTATATTGGGATGCCAGATCTTTGTAATAAACCGCACCTGAAAGTAAAATGACAACAATGAAACTGTTACTCTGATGCAGCAAATTCCATTACGATATCTAGCAAAAAGGAGGAAAAACAAACAAAAACTTATGACCATGCAATCCAATATCACGATTTCTGATAAAGAAACTGCTCACAATGGTGCGTTTCTATAAAAAGGTATGACATGGCCTAATATAAAAAGATTTGTTAAAAGAATTACTCTTAGCCTTCAGTACCGTAGGAGAACAATGTTGAAAAACTGGTTTCTCTGAGACTTGCCTGTGTGCGTTTATTACGACGCTGGTTTCCTGGGTTTAAAAATCTTACGGTATTATAAGGGATGTGTTTAATGTGTTAATGTGAATTATTAAGGCTGGTGTACTGATCTAGCAATAGCACGACCGGTAAAATTTGAGTTCATTATCATCTTATTTAATGAAACTCTTCCACACAAGTTCCATCTAGAACCCTTAAATGGTTCTTCGGTTTGTCCGTCTGTGGGGGAAAAAGTGAAAAATCCACCCTGGATGACTTGCATACTAATCTTTGTATTGCATTGCATTGAACATCGCGTGTTAATTATAATCAATACAATTCTGTGGTGACTTTCACTTCCTTTAATGGCAACATTACAAAAAAATGATGGTGTGCTACATACTGATGGGTCATAGTGGCGGCAGAGAGATTTAGCCCTTGCTTCCTTTATACCTAGAGATCAATTCAGAGGAGCGTTAGTCCCTTAGTCTGTCCTCCTTTCTCTTTCTCTCTCAAGTCCCCATCTGTGCATGCTGCTCAAACAGATTAGCTTCCAAAACGTCAACTTTTACACCAATACCGTCATCGACGCCATCGTGCTCGGCGTCTCTCTCGGATCACTAACTAGCCGAGCCTCTGCCATAACTCAACAACATCGCACGAGTAAGAGCGCCTCATACCAAAGGCCGAGCTGAAATTCAGTACAACTGTGAGCGTGTGATATCGCTTTTCATAAAAAAGTTCTATAAACAAGAAATTACTATCTAGTAACTGACATTTTACACACAGTACAACCAAAGATTTTGTTTACTTTTGCTCCGTCGACGGAAATAGTTCCCGAACAAGCCGCGGCTTGGACAGAGCGTTGCGTGTTGCCATAAAACACACAGTCTGACCAACAGCCTGTCGTGGTGTAGCGTAGTAACCTTTCAATCTAACGCACTGCTGCTAGAACTGGGATTTTACGTAGCAAACACAGACAAGCGGAGTGATGAACAGTGAGATGTCCCAGTGCTGTTATAACAGTCCGTACAGGATTTCAGAGAGATTCCTTGTGATCGTTGCGACCAAAAACGCTTGATTTTTTTCTGCGGCTTTTGTCAAAATTTGCGACGCAACTGCCAGAGCGCTTTTTTTTTTTTTTTTTTTGCTGAAAATTAAGTGGTGGAATTGCAATCACATGGACTCGTTTTGCACGCTCTTTCGCAGACGAGGCCTTTCAGCAGTACTCTTGTTCAACGCACGTGAAATGAAGACGGCTTTGGCTGTATGCGTGTTGCGATGCAGTCACATGACGCGTCTCGGCCCGAACCTGCGGTAACCTTGAAAAACTGCAAGCTCCTCAGAGTTTGCTCGAGTTTGCGTTCATTTCCGTGATCGCAAAATCCCGGACGGACTGATGATATAGTAAATCTCAGCACTCCCGGAACATCGAATTATTGGACCAGATCGTCCAGTTTTTTCCCCCTCCTATTCAACACTAGCGACGTCCTCCCGCGAGATCGGTGCGGCAGACAAGTTCTCGTGGAAAAGAAAACGGCACCGACCAACAAACCGCTAAACACGTCACAAAGCGGTCTTTACGAACATATTTAATGTGTTTCGGCGGGGTTGGGTTTTTTTTTTGGAGGGGGGGTGCGAGTCCTTTAAAATGCTCTAAACAACCCGAAGAAGGACCTCGTTAGAAAGCCTGTCGTTCTCGACGTGTACACACCTAACAGTACTGTAAATGTGTGCAGTAAGGCTGTTAACACGACTGTTACCTTCGGCGGATTGAAAGGATACGTCTCTGGGATCTTGATTTCTAGCTGATACCTGCCACCTAAAAAAACAAATTCACCGTGAGGTGTTTGTACACTCATCCAAGGTATTCAGCAAAAACAGAAAACCGAGGCCTCACCTTCGTACGGCGTGTCCGGAGGTCCTGCGATCTCCCCCTTTAACTCGGTGAAGTTCTCATCCACCAGGTCCACCTTTATCTGATTTTTACTCGTCTGTTAAGAAGAACGGAGAGGATTTAAACAAGGCAGAAGTGAAACTCCATGAACACAATCATCAGTGTCCTTTCTATCGAGGGTCACTTAAACTGATTTCTAATCCTGATCATCATAACAGTGAATATGGTGTAAGTGATTATATTTGTGGCACTTTAAAAGGCCATGCTTAGGGGTAGATCTGTAACGGAACCAGGACAAAGAAGCTGGCCTGGCTGAGTAGAAATTGTGCTTCCAATGTACTTCCAGAGTAGCTAACCTAGCAAGCTAGCTAGCTGACAAGTGTTAGAGAGGTTATCGAATTCTCTTTAACTTTTTTTTTTTTAATTATCTTTATTTAAACTAGGTTTCAGACATAAAAAAAAAAAAATCGTTACTCCTGGGTCAGGTGATAATGTTTTGACAGACGCCTAACTGGCTAATGGATGCGCGCGCGCCCTTGTCAAAGTATCAGGTCTGTCATAGCTAGCCAGCTAGCACTCAGAGCTACAAGTCGTTTACTTTGTCACTTTATTCACCATTTAGGACGATATGTTTTGTAAAATAATAATAATAACAATAACAATAAAAACATTATTTAGCATACACCTCTATGGAATTTGTTTAACACAGGACTGACATTTGGAAAGCTAATTTGTGCTGAGGTTGAAGCAGTTAAGCTAAGTTAGCCATAGCGGCGGACCGCTAGCTCTGATAAAGTGCTGTTATTTCACGCTAATTAAAGAATAAACACGAATATCAAACCTCTTCGCTTTTGAGAACTTCTTTAAACTCCCGTTTGATTCTCTGCACGGCGATGTTTGCCATGTCTGTGTGTTTGTATTGCCGGGTTTCGCAGCCGTGTTCACTCGGGCCTGCAGTCCGCAAAACCTGCACTAACACTCTTTCTCTCTCTCTCTCTCTCTCTCTCTCTCACACACACACACTCTCGCTCGCTCGCTCTCTCTCCTGTAGCCCTCTTCTGTTCTTTCGTCCTTTTCACTAAAAGCTGGGATACCTTTTGTTTCCAAGAAAACAACAAACCGCGCGGCCCCACACAGTGTGAGTCTGGAAAGCGAGCGCAGAGTGGAGAATATCTGCGTTTTCAGGTGACGACTGAAACTAAACGCGCTTTCCCTCTCTCACATGGACACGGTTATCCTGGGCTACATGAGGTGTAGCAGCGGATTATTTAGCTTCAGTAGCAGCCCACTGTGACTGAAATGATTATTTATACACTTCGTTTAAAAGTATTTATACCGCTGTGGAGTTCTCAGCTCTGATTGGTCAGAAGGTGTTCTGTGGTTAATTTTCTCTAACAACAGTTCTGACAGTAGTTCCGGATGCGTGTCAAATCACACTGTTATATTAATGCGTGCCTTCGTTTCTATAGTAACAGCTCATTTACATTATATGGGAGCCAGACATCTACCATATATGTAAATATTAATAGGTGCATCTCAGTTCATTTTATCCATCCATCCATCTATACCGCTTTATCCTTTTCAGGGTCACGGGGAAACCTGGAGACTATCCCAGGGAGCATCGGGGACAAGCCAGGGTACATCCTGGACAGGGTGCCATACACACTCACATACCCATTCATACACTACGGACACTTTAGATACGCCAGTCAGCCTACCATGTCTTTGGCCTGGGGGAGGAAACCAGAGTACCCGGAGGAAACCCCCCGCAGCATGGGGAGAACATGCAAACTCCACACACACAGGGCCACGGTGGGAATCAAACCCCCGACCCTGGAGGTGTGAGGTGAATGTACTAACCACCAAGCCACCGTGTGCCCAGTTCATTTTATTCCATTTTAATTCAAAAAGTGGAATTTTCATGTATTCTATATTCAATACACATGAAGTGAAATATTTCAAGCCTTTTTTTGTTGTTGTTGTTTGTTTTAATCTTGATGATTACGGCTTACAGCACAAGGAATTCAAAAATCCAGGATCTCAGAATATTAGAATAAATCATTTATAATACAGAAATGTCGACCTGAGAAGAGCTCTAATCAGTTAATTAACTCAAAACACTTGCAAAGGTTTCCTGAGCCTTTAATCTCTAATCCACTCGTTCACTGAGTGCAAAATCGGTAATTGCAGTCCTAAGGCCATAGCAGCAACCAGAGTTCCAGCACGACAGCGCAATTGTTCATGTGAAATTGAGGTCCAAAACCATTTCCATGGTACTTCAGTGGGCACCATTCTCAGTAATCTACAGGCTGCACTGCTTGGGGACATCCTTAGTGGTAGAATGTAGCCTCGATGAGAGCTCCATCCAGAGGTAGGGCATCAGGATGCATCAGGCAGGTCCGGATAGCAGAAAGGGCAGGATCAAGGGCATCTCCATAATATCATGTCTATCTCGACAGAAGGAGAGAGGGATAGGGAGGTAAAGAGAGGGAGAGATTGTTAGGTATGCTTACTATCCCATAATGGATAAGACTGTGTACTTTGCGTAAAAGAAAGTCTATTCATGTTAAGCTTGAGTAAACAAATATGTTTTCAGCCTAGACTTAAACACTGAGACTGTGTCTGAGTCCCAAACACTAATTGGAAGGCTGTTCCATAACTGTAAGAGAAAGCTCTTCCCCCTGCTGTAGCCTTCACTATTCGAGGTTCCAACAAACAGCCTGTAACTTTTGATTGAAGTAGGCGTGGCAGATCATAAAAGACCAAAAATTCGCTCCGGTACTGTGGTGCGAGACCATTCAGTGCTTTATAGGTCAATAGTAGTATTTAATTGACTCTTGCAGCTGCATTCTGGACTAACTGGAGTTTGTTTATGTTCCTACTGGAACATCCAGACAGTAAGGCATTACAGTAATCCAACCTAGCAGTAACAAAAGCATGAACTAATTTTTCTGCACAATGTACTGACGTTATATCTTTTATCTTAGCAATATTTCTCAGATGAAAGAAGGCTATCCTAGTAATATTATCTACACAAGCTTCAAATGAAAGACTGGCATCAATAATCACACCCAGGTCTTTTACTGCTGTACATGATGAAACAGAAAGGCCATCCAGAGATACTATGTAATCAGAAAACTTACTTCTAGCTGCACGTAGTCCTAGTAGAAGTACTTTTTTCTTGTCAGAATTAAGTAGAAGGAAGTTAATAAGCATCCACCGTCTAATGTCCTTTACACATTCCTCAACTTTATTAAGCTGCTGTCTGTTGTGTGGCTTTGCTAAAATATACCACTGTGTGTCATCAACATAATAGTAGAAGCTAATTCCATGTTTACAAATAATTTGACCCGGAGGTAGCATATATAAAGTAAAAAGTAGTGCGCCTAAAACAGAACCTTGTGGAACACCAAACTTTACCTTAGTATGCATAGAGAAGTCACCATTTACATCTACGAACTGATAACGATCGGTCAAATAAGACCTGAGCCAGGACAGGGCCGTTCCCTTAACACCAACAATATTTTGTAGTCTATCAAGAAGAATAGTAAGATCTATAGTATCAAAAGCTGCACTAAGGTCAAGCAACACAAGCAACGAGACACAACCCTGATCAGAGGCCAGTAGTAGGTCATTTACCACTTTAACCAGCGCTGTCTCTGTATTATGATGAGGTCTAAATCCTGACTCATACATTTCATGAATGTTATTCCTGTGTAGATACGAGCATAACTGCAAGATCGTGGAGATAAAGGGCAGATTAGATAATGGCCTCTAGCTGGACAATTGACAGGGGTCGAGGACAGGTTTTTTAATCAGGGGTTTAATAACTGAGGCGCACGGTAGCACGTTCGCCTCACACATCCGGGGTTCGAGTCCCGCCGGGGCCCTGTGTGTGCGGAGTTTGCATGTTCTCCCCGTGCTGCGGGGTTTTCCTCCGGGTACTCCGGTTTCCTCCCCCAGTCCAAAAGACATGCATGGTAGGCTGACTGGCATGTCCAGAGTGTCCGTAGTGTATGAATGGGTGTGTGGATGTGGATGTGATCGTGCCCTGCGATGAACTGGCACCCTGTATAGTGTGTACCCCGCCTTGTGCCTGATGCTCCCTGTGATAGGTTCGAGGTTTCCCCGTGACCCTGAAAAGGAGTAAGCGGTAAAAGATGGATGGACGGATGGTTTAATAACTGCTAGTTTAAATTATTTAGGTACATAGCCAGTGCTAAAGGAAGAACTGATTAGTATGAATACATTTGACATTTTGCTGATAATGGCCACTGATGCAACAGGATATAATGGAACAGAAAATAATAATAATAATAGTAATAATAATAATAATAATAATAATAATAATAATAATAATAATAGTAATAATAATATTTCATTTCCCCCTTCGTTTACAGGCTTGTATAAGTGATATCAGTGCTTTTATAGAGCCATCTACAGGCTCAAGATAGTCATTCCTGAACCGGAAAATCTGAATAAAAACACCAAACTTCAGCCTCGTAAATAATAAATATACAGTTTCTTCTCTCTCGTCCTCACCCACAAACTCTCGCGAGATTTGCGACGTGGCTTTTCTAACGCTCGCGCAGCGGTAACGCGTCATCAAAACAGAGGCGGAACTGAAGCCGGAGCTCCGACCGTCTGCCCAAAACACAGACCGGGGACATTATTCAACTAATCCTGCACTTGGACTGGGCTCAAATTCGGACAGACGTTCCAGTACATATTCTAATGTGAACGGTTATAATCTGTGCGTGTGAAGGGTCTCAGCTGCTCGGTAAGAAATCGTCTTGTGTTGTTTGTTGATGTCATAAAACATTTGTTTATCTTTTTGCACGCATCATATTCACTAACTTTCTGGAATATTTCTCCTGTATCATGATTTCACTCCTAACCATGTAACATGTCTGTTTGTTTGCTTTCTGCAGCTTTTTCTTTTAAGTAATGAATACTAAAGGATTTCCGTGCACTTTTCCACATTAAAGTGCTCTAAAGGTTCTGTAGGCAAGATTTAATACACTTCCTGCTTAATTCACTTCCTTCTGAATTCACTTCCTACTTGGGTGGAAACAACAACACAACAACAACCACCATCACAGTTGTAGTCAATTGGAAAATTGAACCAGCACACATTTGTGTACTTTTATCAATGCAAAATCTTTCATGTCCCTTAAAAAAAAAAAAAAAAAAAAAAAAAAAAAGGGGGGGGGGGGGGGGAGGGGGGGTTCTTCTCAGACCTGTTTAAACATGCCTTATCCCGTCTGCCTTGGTGTGGTACAAGATTGTGTCCGTGAGATCATTCTGATTGTTTGCACGTACGAGTGAAATAATACTTGGTCAACATTCCCACAGATATTCCTAAACGCCGTGTGATTCTGTACGCCTTGATCGCTGATGGCAGAAGGAGGATTTGACCCCTGTGAATGCATCTGCTCGCATGAGCATGCGATGAGGAGGCTCATCAACCTGGTGAGAATCACCTTTTTATTTATCGGTTATTTCAAAAACCCCTTGTAGCAAACAAACTAGTGAAACCCACCAGTTCTACTCTCTGCCTTTCTGTATCATTAACGTCTGATCCACCGCTCACACGTTTCTCTTACGTAGGAGTCTGTACTGCGTAGATTTTCCTATCGTATAAGACACAGATGGAAGATGCGATTAAACTGAGCTTCGCTCTTTTATTTTCATAACTTGGAAGATTTCAACCACATATCTGAACATCACTTTGGCATTTCATTCAATAATACAGGAAGTTCTGCAATACACCGTTAGGTTCGCTCTTTAAACGCTTTCCTTTATCTAACCTCGCAGGTTTTCAGTATATCCTGGTATGGGTTTACGACTCAACTGTAAACCATCAGGGGGAAGAAGGAAAAAAAGGAAAGAAAAAAAAACTGATTTGAGATGCATGATCGAACCTTTTGGACCGTGATTTGGATGTGGAAAGAATTTTTATAGAAGATAAATGATATACATTTTTCTGAGGTGAAAAATTTCCATGGGTAGTAGAGTAGAAATAAACGCACGGACTATCCGCGTTGTCGTCCGGCACTGCTGGGTGTGATAGGATCATTATTGGTCATCATTTTGAACGTGTAACTCCGTCATAGGACGTTCTCCTAGCTGGTTTACATAAGAGGTGTGGTGTACTGTAGTGAGCCATCCTGTCAGGATTTGGGTGCTAGTATTGTGAGCAGTAGATGGGGGGGGTGGTGTGTTTCTCCTCTACTTTTAAAATCGATATATATACTCAAACACAATGCGATGAGCTATCGTGCAGCACAGGCCCCTGTATAAACACGATACAGAGGCTTCTAGCACATGACACGAAGTACAAATTGATAAGATCAGTGTGCAAACTGCACTTTCTGTACAAACTAACCTTCAAACCAACAAACGTCTGTATTATGGGCTGCGTCACGTGTGAATGCAGGATGATATAAAGTATGTAGACATGTAAAGTGTGTTTTCTTCCCTGCCTGGTTGATGTTGAAGTTTTGTCATTTTAAATCTATCCTCAGCTGAGGCAGTCGCAGTCCTACTGCACAGACACAGAGTGCCTTCAGGAATGTAAGTTTGTTCATTCATTTCCAACCCACTGTTTTCCAGCTACACGGGTGCTATGCAAATTTTTAACATATACCCATCAGCCATAACATAGCGTTGAAACCACTGATGGGTGACACGAATGACATTCGTCATGTTGTTTTACACCACAGCGCTGTTGAATTCTCGTTTCTGATTGGCTTTCAGACGTTCCGAGGTGAATTATTATTTTTTTTATTATTATTTTTATTATGAGGCGGTAATGTGGCCACGAGGTGAAGCGGAGGCTTGAGCTATTGATATGCATTTATATTCGAGAGAAAGAGAGAGAGAGAGAGCAAGAAAAAAGAGAGTGTGCGAGAGCACATGTGATAAGCCGGTGAACATGTATCAATATTTATTCGTTGTATTTTCTGCAGTAATAAAATGAAAAATAAAAAAACGTGAGCAAGTAGACCTATAAATATTTATTTATTTATTTATTTATTTATTTATTTGTTCTATTTGTATTTTGTCAGCATGAAACGCAGGGAAAAAAACTGGGAACTCTCTCTCTCTCTCTCTCTCTCTCTCTCTCTCTCTCTCTCTCACACTCTCTCTCTCTCTCTCTCTCTCTCTCTCTCCCCAATAACTGCACATCAATGGCTTGAGATGGGACGCGTGATAAATTAATTCCACACACGAGAGCATTTTAACGACTAAACCTGACAGATGTATTGAAATAGAACATCTGGACAGTGTCGTGAGGTGTGTTCACTGTGATATAAGTGGAATAATTGAATTATTATAAAAAATGCACACCCGAGGTGTAAAGGCCACGACGCGAAACGGCATTACCACCTCGGGGTGGGCGTTATTTTCTAATAACCCAACAGCCTGTCGTCAATTATTCCTTACACAATGGCACCTGTCGAGGAGTGAGATATATTAAGCAGCAAGTGAACAGTCAGTTTGCAAAGTTGATGTGATCGAAGCAGGAAAAATAGGTAAGCGTAAAGATTTGAGCGACTTTGACCAAATTCTGAAGGACAGCCGGTGAGCCGGCGACAGGGTCTTTGGCACCCAAAACTCATTGATGCATGTGGTGAGTGAAGGTTAGAACATCTGGTCGGATCCCACAGAAGAGCTACTGTAGCACAAATTGCTGAAAACAGTTCATGCTGGCTGTGAGAGAAAGGAGTCAGGACACACAGTGCATTACAGTTTGTGGCGTATGGTGCTGCGTAGCTGCAGACCAGTCAGAGTGCCCCTGCTGATCCCTGTCCACTGCTGAAAGCACCTACAATGCGCATGTGAGCATCAGATGTGGACCATGGAGCGATGGAAGAAGGTGGCCTGATCCGATGAATCACGTTTTCTTTTGCATCACGTGGACGGACGGGCGTATGTGCATCGCTCACTTGGGGAAGAGATGGCACCAGGATGTGAAAAAGGCACGCAAGCAGAGGCAGGGTGATGCCCTGGGCAATGTTCTGCTGGGAAACTCTGGGGTTTACTTTGACATGTTGTTGCAGACCAAGTACACCCCTTCATAGCAACGGTACTCCCTAACGGCAGTTTCCTCTTTCAGCAGGATAATGCTCCCTGCAACACTGCAAAAAATGTTCAGGAATGGTTTGAGGAACATGACTAAGAGTTCAAGATGTTGACATTATAAAGGGAATAGTGTTTGTTGCAGTTGTGTTGAACAGGGCATCGTCAAGTCCGTTTTTTTGTCAACCCATTCATGTAAACATGTGGGATAAAATATTGTATATCCAGAACTACTGTACAACATGAAACAATATAAACCATGGTTCTGAGTAGTTTCACGGGAAACCGTAAGTTAATGAGGTTATGTTGCGTTAAAGAATTATCGATCAGTACTGATTTGCCGTCTTGATTTGGTGTGTGCAGTGCCAGGACCCGGTTCTCCAACAGGGGGCGATCTGACTCTGCCTATGATTATTATGGGCTGGATGGTATTTGCGCTGGTACTCTTCCTGCTTCGCCCTGCCAGCCTGAGAAGACCAAGAACCTCCAACAAACCCACCAGCCCCTATAATGTAAGTCCAAACAAACACCTAACAGCCTGGTTATCTTTTCAGGAAGTAAAACTGCAGCGACCGTGCAAATATCCCAAGTAGTTACAATACAATGTGGGTACAAACAATCCTATGTGGTTACAATAAATAATGTAATCATTTTAGGCATACAGGAATTGAAGTCCCTGTATAGTAAACATTAGTACATTTTTAAAGTGTTCTTTAAAAAAATAATAATAAAATAAATCAATTAAATACATATACATGATATGTCCAAAAGTATGTGGACACCTGACCATCACACTCATATGTGGTTCTTCCCCAAACTGTTGCCACAAAGTTGGAACTACACAACTATATAGAATGTCTTTTGTATTCTCTAGCATTATAATTTCTGTTCATTAGAGTTAAGGGGTTAAAGACAATGCCCCTGTGTATAAAGCGAGCTCCATGAAGACATGGTTTGCCAAGGTTGGAGTGGAAGAACTTGAGTGTCCTGCGCAGAGCCTTGACCTCAACACACCCCAGTGAGCACCTCTGGGATGAATTGGAACGTTAAATGCGCCCCAGACCTTCTCGCCACACTTATGGCTGAACGGGGAAATCCCCACAGTCGCACTCCAGAATCTAGTGGAAAACCTTCCCAGAAGAATGGAGGCTATTATAACAGCAAAGAGGGGCGTAAGTCTGGAGTGGGATGTTCAACAAGCATATATGGGTGTAATAGTCGGGTGTCTACATACAGTACTTTTTGGCTGTATGGTAGTAAAGTTTAGTACTTTTATATACTGTCCATGTACTAGTTCTGTACTTGCTTCTGACAAACATGGAGAACAAATCTATGTCTGGCTTTTTAAAAAAAAAAAAAATATATATATATATATATATATATATATATATATATATATATATATATATATATATATATATATATATATATATATATATATATATATATATATATATATATTTTTTTTTTACAGCTTTGATAGTAATTGAACAATTTATTAAGTCAATTTTTTCGAATTACTAGCCCAGGAAATGTAGACACAATATGAGTACCATTAGTGATGCACAAACCAGCTACACACTATGTTCAATGAATTCCCAAAGAAAGAAATTGCAGGATGTGATGTGAAACGACAAAAAGATCGTTTTTGTGAAGATTTTTCGGGGACACTGTGCTTGTAAGTACACTTATTAAAACGTTTATAATAATCTGGGGAGATTGGGAGTTATGCTTTATCGCTGCAGCCATAATGAGCTCAAACATTCAGCTTTTGTTTGTGTTCTGGAAAGTTTACGTTTCATAATACTGTTTTGTGTGTGTGGGTGTGTGTGTGTGTGTGTGTGTGTGTGTGTGTGTGTGTGTGTGTGTGTGTGTGTGTGTGTAAATGTACATTGTTCAGCACCCACTGGTGCTTGAAGGTTTGTGACCCCTTTAGAATTTTCTATATTTCTGCATCAATATGACTTAAAAACTTCATCAGTCTTTAAAGTTGATGAAGAGAACCCAATTGAACAAATAAGACAAAAATATTACACTTGCTCATTTATTTATTGAGGAAAATGATCCAATATTACATATCTGTGAGTGGCAAAAGTATGTGAACGTTTGCTTTCAGTATCTGGTGTGTAAAATTCGAAAGGGTTCACAAACTTTCAAGCACCGCTGTAAACTTTTTCCACATTCTTAGGAGCAAATAAAACCTTCATCTGGTCCAAATGTTTGGCCGGAATGATGCTCCTAGGCTTGGGCCACAATGTGAATGAAATCTGTTCTAACCTAATGAGTTTTCGTGGCGTGTGTTTGTCTTATTTTTCCTTCAGAATACTGGCAGAGAACCTCCAGCACCGCCAGTAGACTAGCGACAAACCACGGCTCGTGACTTCATACAATGACCAAGACCTTTCACCTATGACCCGAACTTTAGACCTGTCTTCCGTCTGATCGGCTACTCTTACCTACTCTTATTTAGTTATGATTGATTACTTTTTAATTCTGCTACTTTTTTCTTTTTTTTTAATCTAGGGGGTTATTAAAACATTCAGTGATTAAAGGAACAACACTTATTAATTAAGCCAAAACAAGATTCAAAATCCACCTCCCTTAAAAAAGAATTACGACATGTATATTCTCCATAGAGTTGTGTTAAGCAAGCTGTAAATGTAGCGTAAGACACCATGACTAATCCTAGACATGTATGATTCTCAGCAAGGTTGCCTATTATAGATAGGGGGTGTATTTCAGGGTGGAGGTTGTATCGCATCCTGCACGAGCTGCGTCATTTTTGGGCGCTTCTGATGTCATTCATGAGGTCGGAACATGTTCCGTGGCTCTGGTGCAACATGATTGTTGATAAGACGTGCTCTTAACACACCAGTCAGTTCACATTTTTTTCTTATTTTAGTTTCCATGATGACTGAACCTGAACAATAAGCTTAACAAGAATCCTGAGAATATGGTGAGGGT
Source organism: Ictalurus punctatus (assembly GCF_001660625.3). Classification (NCBI taxonomy): domain Eukaryota; kingdom Metazoa; phylum Chordata; class Actinopteri; order Siluriformes; family Ictaluridae; genus Ictalurus; species Ictalurus punctatus. Next base: position 3,529,196 of record NC_030444.2, read on the forward strand.
GTGGCAGGCGTTGGATACGGGTAGAGATGTCGACTGTCTGGGGTCGTTGAGGGCTTATTTAGGATCAGACACAGAATTTATGAGATGTACTTAATGTGAATCTGACTTTAGGGGCAGTCTGTGTCATAAGACCCTCATGTGTTCAGAAGTCTTGGGTCGCTAAATGGAATTAAAATGGATCAAGGTTTGTCTTTATGGCATTAATCCCAAGGAGCTTATTTCAAATGTGTGTGTGTATATATAAATATATATCAAAAGAAACGATTTTAAGATGTCGTTTGATTGGCCTTCAAGTGCCCCATGTTACTGGCAACTATACCCATGGTCAACATTTATAGACTGCCGTTCTAAATTTTTTGTTGCAATATAGATCCGTTACGTTATTTGGTTACATCATGTGATCAAGTTACTGCTGAATAGTATATAACTAAAAGTTACATACTATTGATAATATTGATTTAACTAAACAGGGAATGTTTGGTTATGCCCTTTTAAATATTTGACATATTGAACTAAAAGTCATTTGAGGGTTCATGGTAAGCTTTTATAGCTCCATCTTTCCACACATTAATACTGAAGGACCTTTTTACTGTGTGTTATAGAAGTCTGTAGCATAAAGACTCTAGCTTATATTAGGGTAGACTTGCCATTAAGGGTCCTGCTCTGTGTTGTAATGTTTAATATGGTTACATATAAACCTGTTACACATGTCTTTGGAGCACATAATCTCTCGATCATTAGTTGGGGCATGGATAATATTTGTGAAATTATTCTGAATTAGTAGTTACACATTTTGAGTTAAGATTATAACCTGCTCTAAGAGAAAGGGCTTCAACTATGCACTTTTGGTTACTGAAATAAACAGTTAATAAATCTGTACAATATGATTTTGAGTCTGTGTGTGTGTTTCTTCCATCTGGGTTTAATCAGCAAGGGCGGGTGAATGGAGAGAATCGACTCCCTGCGTCACACTCAAGTCGCTCACTCCAGAGTCTTATTGCGTCATCATGATTCATGTTAATTCAGTGCAGATTTTAAGGCAGGTTTCAGGCTTGTACTTGTGATGCAGTTCAAATTCAAGTGATTAACAATGAAAAAATGTTAAGAACAGTTTAAAAAAAAAATTGATGACGATTTGTGTTTAAAGGCTGCGATACTCATTTTAAAATGATATCGTATGATAAAGAAATTCTCATAGAATTTGTAATGGTTTTAATGGGAGTTGTATTGATTTTAATGGAAACTGTAATAGTTCCTGTGGGTCTCTACTGGTAATTTCTTGCCTTCCATTGGTGGTATGTTATATCTAGTGGATACCATTACGGTCCGGTAATGGTAAAGGTTAGCTGGTGGTTTGTTTTGGTATCAGTAGTGGAAACCATTAGAATTTCTGTCATGGTTTCTATTGGGGGTTTTTTTCCAGCAGGGATGTCATTAACACAGATGATAATGAACAAAATAAAGTTTTTTTTTTAAAATGAAAAGTGTGTTTAAAAAATCTCAATTACCATCAATAATTAGCGTCAACGCCTTTAGTTCTGCCATTTTTATTTTTCTATAAGTTAATTCATGCTTTGTATACATCATGTTAATCCCAATTAACGATATGGTGTAGTGACACAGTCACAACATTATATAAACTTTCTCTACACGTGGCATAGTGAGAAGGATATTTCAAAACAAAAGTCCTAAAACTAAAATACACTTTTTTTTTATTCGGTGGCATCTATTATAAATATCTTTATAAATATATAGATATATTTACGAAGTAGAGACACAAACATTTTTTATATTTTAACAGTTGCTTACGTGTAAACTATTCCTTTCTGCTAAGTGTGATCACGTGACTCTTACTGTATATTTTTTCCCCCCGGAAGTGGGCCGCTTTTCACTCGAGTTTTTTTTTTTCTCTGTCCCCTTCCCCCTGAAGTGGGTGTGTGTGTGTGAGTGTGTGTGTGTGTGTGTGTGTGAGTGTGTGAGTGTGTATATATGTGTATGGGTGTGTGTATGTGTGTGTATAAGTAAGTTAGAGAGAGAAAATTAGTCGGCACAACAGCACTTTTATTCATTCAGTAAAAAGTGTCCAGAGAAGCAGCGCGTGAAAACTTTCCCGGCATTTCCGCTTGTCCTGCAGATACCCGACAGAGCAGCTCTACAACTAGAGGATTATATCTTCCATTAACTTCATATTAAAGCACGGTAAGAACTGATTTATTCACTGGATATTTTATTAAAGACTTTGTTGATGAAGTAGTCCTTAAGGAGGCATGAAGTTTCACTTTAGTATGTGGTCTTGCTCGCTCTTTTAATAAACATGTACTTTACTGACATCTAAATGTCCAAATAAATAGCTTAAATAAATAAATAAATATGTTATACAATATGCTCTAAAGAATAATGCACACTTCTTTTTGTATTTATCCTGAGTGGTGTGTGGGATGGAGAGTCGAATGAAAAATATGTTTTCATCATTACATCCATTTAAAGGGTAAATAAATATCCTTCCGATGTTTCCATTAATTGTACAGAACAGCACTGATGTATTTGTTTATTTAAGGATGTAATGAGGGGTTTCATTTTATTTATTTGTTTATTTATTTATTTTAAACCGTTTGGCTTTACTGTGTCAGACCAACGATTCAAACTTTTTTTTAAGGATAAGACTGTATTATATAACTCCTATACCAGATTCACTGCTGATCAATGCCATGTTTCAGCACATTCGTAACTCAGACAGTGAATTATAAGGTACTAGATAAGGCACTAGATAAGACACAGCGAATCCTTTCGCCTGTAAATGTTTTATTATGGAGAGCCGGACCAAATCTCGACCATGAATAGGTTACAGAAGCGTGAGCCGGGTTTACAGTACCTCCCTTGTGTCCAGGGGAGCTGAGAGACACATGGAGAGACAGACAGACTGAAGGAGAGAGGGGGAGAGAGAGACAGACAGACTGAAGGAGAGAGGGGGAGTGAGAGACAGACAGACTGAAGGAGAGAGGGGGAGTGAGAGACAGACAGACAGACTGAAGGAGAGAGGGGGAGTGAGAGACAGACAGACTGAAGGAGAGAGGGGGAGAGAGAGACAGACAGACTGAAGGAGAGAGGGGGAGTGAGAGACAGACAGACTGAAGGAGAGAGGGGGAGTGAGAGACAGACAGACAGACTGAAGGAGAGAGGGGGAGTGAGAGACAGACAGACTGAAGGAGAGAGGGGGAGTGAGAGACAGACAGACAGACCAAGAGAGAGAAAGAGACAGAGAGAGAGACAGACAGACAGACAGAGGGAGGGAGAGACAGACAGACAGAGGGAGGGAGAGAGAGACAGACAGACAGAGGGAGAGAGAGACAGACAGACAGACAGAGGGAGAGAGAGACAGACAGACTGAAGGAGAGAGGGGGAGAGAGAGACAGACAGACTGAAGGAGAGAGGGGGAGTGAGAGACAGACAGACTGAAGGAGAGAGGGGGAGTGAGAGACAGACAGACTGAAGGAGAGAGGGGGAGTGAGAGACAGACAGACTGAAGGAGAGAGGGGGAGTGAGAGACAGACAGACTGAAGGAGAGAGGGGGAGTGAGAGACAGACAGACTGAAGGAGAGAGGGGGAGTGAGAGACAGACAGACTGAAGGAGAGAGGGGGAGTGAGAGACAGACAGACTGAAGGAGAGAGGGGGAGTGAGAGACAGACAGACAGACCAAGAGAGAGAGAGAGACAGACAGACAGACAGAGGGAGGGAGAGACAGACAGACAGAGGGAGGGAGAGAGAGACAGACAGACAGAGGGAGAGAGAGACAGACAGACAGAGGGAGAGAGAGACAGACAGACAGACAGAGGGAGAGAGAGACAGACAGACAGACAGAGGGAGAGAGAGACAGAGAGAGGGAGAGACATACAGAGAGACAGACAGACCAAGAGAGAGAGGGGGAGAGAGAGAGAAAGAGAGAGAGCCAGACAGACACAGAGAGAGAGAGAGAGATACAGAGAGACAGACAGACCAAGAGAGAGAGGGGGGAGTGAGAGAGAGAGAGAGAGATACAGAGAGACAGACAGACCAAGAGAGAGAGGGGGGAGTGAGAGAGAGAGAGAGACAGAGAGAGGGGGGGGGGGGGAGTGAGAGACAGACAGAGGGAGAGAGAGAGAGAGACAGACAGACCAAGAGAGAGAGGGGGATTGAGAGATTGAGAGACAGACAGACAGACAGACACACAGAGAGAGAAAGGGAGAGATATACAGAGAGAGAGACAGACCAAGAGAGAGAGGGGGATTGAGAGACAGAGAGAGAGGGAGAGATATACAGAGAGACAGACAGACCAAGAGAGAGAGGGGGATTGAGAGACAGACAGACAGACAGACAGACAGACACAGAGAGAGAGGGAGAGATATACAGAGAGAGAGAGGGGGATTGAGAGACAGACAGACAGAGAGAGGGAGAGACATACAGAGAGACAGACAGACGGGGGGGCAAAGGGGAGAGACAGACAGACAGAGGTGGGGGCAGAGGGGAGAGACAGAGAGAGACTGAGTGACTGATTAATAGGAGAACTTAATAGCTGGACTTTCCCTCAGGAAGGCCCCGTCTGGCCTCAGAGGAGGTTTTCTTGTGTGTGTAATTAGAGGCTGTTCACAGCGGTGAAACGTCTGTTTTGGATCACCGGTCCATATCTAAGTGTTGTGCGGTCCTGGAGGGCCGGAATCTAGAGTTTTCTCAAATTTTCAACTCTTAAACCCAACTGATTCATCACCACTTTCATAAAGCGTGTCAAAGAATGTCTAGTAGTGCATCAAGGCATCTGGGATTTTTGATATGAATCCACATTAAACTGGTGAAGCCAACATGCTGTACACACTGACGTTCTGTAGGAATCGGGTGGAGCCTACGGTGACTTACAGCTGAATAATATTCCCGGTAATGACTGGATTTTGCGGGGGTGGGGGTGGATACAGTGGCTTGGTGATTAGCACGTTTGCCTCGCACCTCCGTGGTTGTAGGTTTGAATCCTGCCTCCTCCCTGTGTGCACGGAGTTTGCACGTTCTCGCTATGCTTCTGGGGTTTCCTCCGGGTACTCCGGTTTCCTCCCCCAGCCCAAAGACATGTGTTGTAGGCTGATTGGCATTTCCAAATCGTCTGTAGTGTGTGAACGTGTGTGTGATTGTGCTCTGCGACGGGTTGACATCCCATCCAGGGTGCCTTGTTCTCCGAGTTCCCTGGGATGGGCTCCAGGCTCCCTCACACCCCTGTGTAGGAAAAGCGCTACTGAAAATGGATGAACGGCTTGGGTTTATTTTCACATATTATTATGATTTATAAATCATTTACTCTTCTACATTTGTATACTATATAAAAGCAAACAGTCCTAAGTGTGTTGAAAGGACGTTTTAGTATGAGTATGTTCTGAATGACGGTTCTGGGATGAGTCTTTTATGGTTATAGGAACAGTTTGTTGGTTTAAAAAAAAAACCGCAGTGTTCAGATGAGTAAGTCATAGAGGTGTACGTGGTCCGATTTCTAGTCAATTCAGAAAGCCTCCCCTCTTACACTAGTAATCAGCATTTCTGCATCAGCTGAGTTCCACCTCATTTACTGATCATACCAAAGTATATGACCAAATTTAGAAGTTGTTTTTAAAAGCAGAGACGGGCTTACACAAGGTCACGGGGAAGCCTGAAGCCTATCCCAGAGAACTTTAGGAACAAGGAGGGATTCATCCTGGACGGGATGCCAACCCAATTGCAGGGCACACGTTCACACGCTACGGACATCTTAGAAATGCCAGTCAGCCATTTTCCGATGTGGGATTTGAACGCCAAAATCCCACCTTTGCGAGGAAAATGTGCTAAGCACTAAACTGTGTCCCAGTGTGTAGTTTTTCACACACAACGGTCTCCAGAGTTTACTCAGGATGGCGTGAAACACAAAAAACATCAAGTGAGTGACAGTTCTCTTGGTGGAAGTCTTTTTGAAGATGGAGGTCAGAGGAAAATAGCCAGATTGGTTCAAGCCAACAGGAAGGATATAGTAACTCAAATACTCACAGAAAAACACAGAACGTCAAACCTCGAGGTGGCTGGGCTACAACAGCAGACGACCACATCACGTCCCACTTCTGCTCCAATTCTGCCAGCCATTAACAAGCATCTGCGGTCACAAGCAAGTTTGGGTGATCTTGAGCCAACTATAGCGTCAGACTCGAGACTTGACTCGGACTTGCATCTTATTACTCGTGAACATCTCCGGTTAGACGTGTTGACATTTAGTCGCGGGAACTTTTTTTTTTTCTGGTAACATCTTGTTCATTTGTGTCTTCAATCTAAACCCAGCTCATATCTGCAATCTCTTTCAGATGGTTCAGATTAGGAAAATATGCTGCATAGGCGCTGGATATGTCGGGGGGCCGACGTGCAGCGTCATCGCCAGCATGTGTCCCGAGGTTACGGTGACGGTGGTCGACGTGAACGAGAGCCGAATCAAAGCCTGGAACTCGGACACTCTTCCCATTTATGAGGTGACTTCACCATCGGTCTTCTATAAAAGCAGCAAAAGTCCATTTTAAACTTTCACATCTTGGTAATTAACATCTACGATATTGCGATGACGCATTTTAAAATGTTTTTTAAATTTCGATGGGCCTGTTGGCATATTTAGAAAGCTTAGCTCTATTATCAATAGAGTAGTCGTGCATCCAAATGGAGCATAGATGCTTCAAAGTATTGGTACCCTTAAGAGAACAATGTCACACACATGGAATGTCGCACTTCGTAATATAGTTCGATTATAGTATCATGTAGTTCCTTGTACTGCCTCGCTCAGGGCATGCTGGCTAACAAGAGTGTCCATTTTTTGTGTCCTTATGCCTCTTTTTCCATTCCTACATCCATGTGCAGCCTGGCCTGAATGAGGTTGTGTTGTCATGCCGTGGCAAGAACCTTTTTTTCTCCACTGACATCGACTCGGCCATCAAGGATGCAGACTTGGTCTTCATTTCGGTGAGTTGCAGAGGTGTAACGATCTCGCGTAACTGCTGGAGGAAAGCTTGCGTGTTAAATAAAACGACATGCAGTTCTTGTACGTGTACTGACTCAAAGCCTCTGCTCTGCTCTCAGGTAAACACACCCACTAAGACGTATGGGATGGGAAAGGGGCGAGCGGCTGATTTGAAGTTCATCGAGGCGTGCGCACGGCGGATTGTGGAGGTCTCTGACGGTTATAAGATCGTGACGGAGAAAAGCACGGTGCCCGTGCGAGCTGCCGAGAGCATCCGCAGGATCTTCGACGCCAACACCAAACCCAGCCTTAACCTACAGGTGTGCGTGCTAGGGGTCGACCCATAGTGGATTTTACCGATAATTAAGTCGGGCGGTACCTGCCGATAACTGAATAATCCGCCGTTTTTGATTGATGATTCATAATGAATAAAGACATAAAACACAAAGTAAAATATTGCTGAAGTTTATTACAAAAATACACAGTACTGACTGTACCATGAAAATGTACTGTACTTTTTTAAAAATGAAATAAATATCAATATATATATATTAACTATTAATAAATATTAAAGTAAATAAAAGATATATACATCCAAACTGAACCAAAAAGTAACACTCTAAATAGCAAATTAAACTAGAGGCATCCAAAATGAATTTAACCACAGTTCAAATAACACAACAAAATTGGTCAGTGATCGTTTTTATTCCGCCTCTAGAGGCCGCTCTCGTACTGTATAATAATGACCGAGGACGTTTGTACCAGGATTTCAGCGTGTACAGGCTCAAACTGTGGAATTCACTGCCTGACATCCTAAAAGCCACACCTTCGCTTCTTCAGAACAGATTCCATCCGTGTCCCTCTGTCTCTCGCAGGTGCTTTCCAACCCAGAGTTTCTTGCTGAAGGGACGGCTGTGAGGGACCTCAAGGAGCCGGACCGCGTTTTGATTGGCGGAGATGAAACTCCCGAAGGTCAAAAGGCAATCAGGGCACTATGCGAAGTGTATGAGCACTGGGTGCCTAAGTCACGCATCATCACCACCAACACATGGTCATCTGAGCTGTCCAAATTAGTGAGTATATGAGGGGGGGGTTAAGTTAGCTGGTGTGTGCTATTAGTGCTGAAGTCATATGACCATCTCAGCTGACCTGAGAGTATAGCAAATTATATACATACAAACACATAATAGGAATAATGCAAATGTATTTATTCAACATGTGCACTAAATGTGTGTGTGTGTGTGTGTGCGTGCATTAGGCGGCGAATGCATTCCTAGCTCAGCGTATCAGCAGTATAAACTCCATCTCAGCTCTGTGTGAGTCCACCGGCGCTGACGTTGAGGAGGTGGCCAGAGCCATCGGCATGGACCAGCGCATCGGCAGCAAGTTCCTCAAGGCCAGCGTGGGTGAGTGTGTGTCTCTGTGTTCCCTGGGATAGACTCCAGGCTCCCTGTGACCCTGTGCGGGATCACTGTGAAACTGTATGGAAAATGGTGGGATGGATGGATGTTTGTGCAACATGAAGTCTAAGATTAAGAGATGCTGAATATACTGGGCATAACATAAAGTCAAATTGAAAAGTGTGTAAGTGTGTAAGTGTGCTCACCAGGCTTTGGAGGAAGCTGTTTCCAGAAGGATGTGCTGAATTTGGTGTATCTGTGTGAGGCACTGAATCTACCTGAAGTGGCCTCCTACTGGCAGCAGGTACAGAACATCTACACCTGAAGTGCTCAGTCCTTTCTATTATCATCCATGATCACTTGTTCAGTGCCTTTCTTATGCTTTACAAAAACGAGGCTTACGTTAATACAAATCAACCTTTTATTTATATATATATATAAGCATAATATGGAGCAAACAAAAGATGTCCCAAAATGGAACCCTGAGCAACACCGTAAGAAATCTGTGCATGGGATGAGAAACAGTTTCATCCATTAACAGAAAAAGTTCTCCCCTTAAGGTAAGGGGGGTTGACCGAGTCCACGGTAGCAATACAGGTACTGTTAAAAAGCCCAACCATTTCATCAGGGTTCACACAGGAGGATGGAACTTCAAATACCTTGTCTTTTATGTTTTGTTTGTTTAAGTGCAAGTCCACGTACATTTACAAATCAGTCCTCTTTGCTTTTATGATCATTTTAAAGAATTTATAATACAGGAATGTCGACCTTCTGGAAAGCATGTTAATTTATGCACTCGATACTCGGTCGGGGTTTTAATCCTTTTTTTTTCTTTCTTTCTATTGAGCTTCTGTTAAATTTAGACGATTAAAAGATCGATTGAGTGAACGTTTCATTTGGCTAAATATATTCTGAATTAGCTGTGTGTATATTATTAATGTTTGACATTTTAAGATAACTACTAAAGATAAGTTACTAAAAGTGGCGTTGGCATTGTTCCTGTGTGTGTGTGTGTGTGTGTATAGGTGATTGATATGAACGAGTACCAGAGGAAACGGTTTGCGTGCAGAATCATCGACTGTCTCTTCAACACTGTAACAGGAAAGAAAATTGCCTTGCTAGGCTTCTCATTCAAGAAAGACACCGGGGACACCAGGTATACACACACACACACACACACACACACGCACACACACGCACTCTTCCCACATGGTTTAATGATTTCATCATTAAACATTTCCTTTGAAATTCACTGAAAGTGTTTCATTCCCTATGATGCCCTAAGGGTCTCTCTCTCTCTCTCTCTCTCTCTCTCTCTCTCTCACACGGACACACACACGCACACACACTTGCATATCTTAAATTCTTGCTCTAAATAAGCTCACTGTATTGACTTGTACTGTATAATTTAATTATATTAATACACGTGCATATATATATATATATATATATATATATATATATATATATATATATATATATATATATATATATATATATATAACCACACATACAACACACTTCATGCCAGTTGAAAGATTTTTACAACCACACAGTCATCCTCCCTAAGCTTTTTTTTTTTTTTTTTTTTTTTGGACTGAACAGGGAATTAGCGGAGTCATCCTGCTTGGCTGACTTTTTACCTGCATTACATGATCGTGGAGTCATGAAAGTTTTTGGATCCAGAGCAAACATACACAAACTAGAAACTGTAACTCTCTTATAGACCCGGATCAAAAACTAGTAGCAAATCTTCTGTAGCTGCTGAGAGTCAAAATCTGAAAACATATTCTTAAGGTTTAACAACAAGGACAGAAGAACCTGTAAAGTCGGAGGCGTCTCATCGTGCTGACAAAGCACTGTGTGTGTGTGTGTGTGTGTGTGTGTGTGTGTGTGTGTGTGTGTGTGTTTACTTTCCCAGAGAGTCATCCAGTATCTATATTTCTAAATATCTGATGGATGAAGGAGCCAAGCTGCACATCTTTGACCCTAAAGTGGCAGAACAACAGATCATACAGGACCTGTCCCAGCCCAGCATCTCAGGAGACAATCCTAAGAGAGGTGTGTGTGTGTGTGTGTGTGTGTGTGTGTGTGTGTGTGTGTGTGTGTTTGTGATTGTTTTTGTTATTGTTTGACTGCATGTCCACTCTGAGGAGTCTGATCTGTTCTCTCTCTCTCTGTGTGTGTGTGTGTGTGTGTGTGTGTGTGTGTGTGTGTGTGTGTGTTCATTCATTCCTCAGTATCCGAGCTGGTTACTGTGTCGTCAGATCCATACGAAGCCTGTAAAAGTGCACATGCACTAGTGATCTGCACCGAATGGGACATGTTTAAGGTACACGCACAGATCACGATACATGCAACTCCTAAAGTTTTGGCACCCATCAAGAGAATACTACTTTTCAAGAAAGAATAGCATGCAAGTAGACGGGTCAGGTTCGTCACGACAGAATTTGTCGGCTTGACAAATCCAGTCTGAAAGTTTAAAACCGTCATCAGTTTGAAATCTGAAGGGAACGCGCAGTTTTAAGAACGACAGATAGAGAGAGAGAGGGTGCCAATACTTTTACAAGCGCATATAATCGTGATCTGCAGTGAGTGCGACATGTTTATGGTACGTACACACAGAGATCACTATATGCACAACTTCAGAAGTTTTGGCACCCATCAAGAGTGTGTAATTTTTAATGTTTGTATTTATTTACTTTTATGCAAAAACCTGGTTTCAAAATGATTACAGTAATATTAGATGAAGCTTTGCTGTTTCTTTTTCGTACAATTTTGCCTGTGCTTCTGAAGGATGAAAATGATTCTGGAGGTGTGTGTGTGTGTGTTTTTGAAGGATCTGGATTACGCACAGATTTATCACCAGATGTTGAAACCAGCGTTCATATTCGATGGTCGCAGAGTCCTTGATCATTTACACCCCCAACTACAGAACCTCGGTTTCCAGGTGTGTGTGTGTGTGTGTGTGTGTAGGGGGTCTCTGTCTCTTTGTCCATCACATCATACATTCAAACAGTGTAACTTCATATACTAACTATATTTTTATTTTGTGTGTGTGTGTGTGTGTGTGTAGATCGAGACAATTGGAAAGAAGGTGATGACCAGGCTCCCCTTCACCCCCCCCACGGGCGCCGTCCCCAGAATCACCCTCAACGAGCCACCGAATAAGAAATCCAAAGTCTGACGTGTACGCGCACGTGTGCACACACGACCCTGTGTCTACAGAGCCGAATCCTCACCCACTCAGATTGGATTTCCCGAAGGTCTTTTTAAAAAAAAAAAAAAAAAAAAAAAAAACGACGTCCCTGTCTATATATTCCTATATTCCTCTACAGCACACTGTATTTGGATCATTTGGTTGTTGGAGATCGTTGTGCTGCTGCAGTGCACAGATAGAAGAATTATACAGGGTTTTTTTTTTATCATCATGAGAACGTTTCCTTTTTCAGTATTAATTCCGAGCATTACGCGGCGTCCGAGTCGTAATCCGAGTGTTTCAGCAGCACCGTCAACCAGATTTTATACATGGTGTGTGTGTGTGTCTCAAATAAGATGGGAGATTACGGTTTATCGTCATGTAATCGTGTCGTATCGTATTTCGCAAAATAAAATGAATGATCAGACGCTTCAACATCAACATCGCTTTATTACACTGTACAGTTCTTGTTTTAACGGCGAGTCGGATTTCCACTGGATGCAGTTTCTCTCTCTTTCGCTAAAATGGCTTCACACCTGGATGATCTCGATCGCTTTCCAAACAAGTAAAACGTTCTGAAGACTTCTCTTTCTCCGTAATATCACATACCAGAAGACTTCATTACCCACAATCCACCGCTAACGTTACAAACTTAAACAGATTGACAATGTGGGTTAGAATAAATGTTTTCCGTTGTCCTGTTCATTATTTTATGTGGGAATACAAGATGGACAGAGCTCCAGGTTCAGCAGGTCCATCTTTTTTTTATTTATTTATTTATTTTTATTCGACGGTTCCTTCCATCTTTCTCTTTTCCAGCAGGTTCTTTAGGAAGAACTCACCTGTGCAAAAGAACACCAAAAGACTCAGTCATTTTCACAGACCTTCTAAACACCGGGACGCTCTATGAAAATAAATATCCCTTCTAATCCTCAATCTGCGAGTTAAAGTCAACACCAGAATTATTGGCACCCTTCGTGAAAACAGCCGATCGTTATTTCATAAAATTCACGCTGCACACAATCTTTTTTGTTTGTTTGTTTGTTTGTTTCCTTCCTTTTCACTCAAACAGAGGAACTCTTCACGTTTCATACCACGTAAATATTCTAAGGAAAATAGAAGTAAGTTAAATGCACACTAGTAGAAAAAAAATGTATTCTACCACTTTCTGGTTTCCAGAAACCGAATTTGAGTCTGGTCATCCATCCATCTTCTATACCGCTTATCGTTCTTCAAGGTCACGGGGAAACCGGGAGCCTATCCCAGGAAGCATCGGGCACAAGGCGGGGTACACCCTGGACAGGGTGCCAATCCATCGCAGGGCAGGTCATCCATCCCCATTGGGGGAAATCCAATTACGTTCCATACAAAGAAACCGACCGTTGTTGACCTGAACGTGTCACAACCGGGTCTATAATAAACCTTTACAAAGTCTGGAACAGTTGGACGTTTGTCAGGAAGAGGACACGTGAGCCTGACGTCCTCCACACAGTGAGAATAACTGTGTTTCAAAAATCGACGATCGAACACCACGTCCATAACGACAAGCCCCTGAAATTCCCCAAACGCTGAAGAGGCTCGTTTTTTGGCCACCGTTAGTGTCTCTGACAACAAAAAGGGGAACTGCATACATGCAAAAAAAAATAAAAATCCCCCAAACCCACTCATGGCTCAAGGACACATGTGAACACTTCTAGCATTAGGAATTCCACCAAGTACGAGATTTTACCCCATGACCTGCTCTACCAGGAAATTACAATTGCAGTTAGATCTCAAATCTCAGATCTCTGAACTGAAGAGGGGAAAGTCCTCATGTCCGAAAAGCTTGAAATATTCTGCATGGAGAAGTGGTGCAAGCTTCCTCTACAAATGTGTACGTCATTATCATGGCGTGGCAATCATTTCTAAACCAGTGTTCTTTCTTTGGAGAAGATAAAATTGCACTAGCCATGAAAGCGATATGTATTGAGGGGGGAAAGATATTGTGTTGGAATAAACCATCCCCGAAAGTTGAATCTCAAATGATCACTCATTGTATGGTTCTCATTGTTGCTTGTTTTGATGGAAGGTGCCAATAATTATGGAGTTGACTTTAACTAAATTGTTCAATCTACAAAATATCTACAAACAGTCGTCTGAATGTCTCTTTTCACAGAGCACAGTGTGCAGTCTGCCTCGCTTTTGGTTATTAATCGGAAAATACCTCCAGATTGCTGTCAATTTGCGTTGTTTGTTTGTTCGTGAGCATGATAAGAACCGGTCACGTCAGGCTTTGGTGTCAGAATCGATATTTGATCATATTTGATCTCCAGCCTAGATATTACTAAATATGGTCTTTTTCAATAGAGTGTGTGTTACCTGCTTTATAAGAGGAGCGCACTAGGGGACCGCTCGCTGTGTAAACGAACCCCATTTCCTTCCCCACCTTCTCCCAGTGAGCAAACTTCTCTGGGGTGATGTACTCCTCTACCTACACACACACACACACACGATTCACATTTCAGAAATGAGCACGTTAATGCACCTCTGTATAAACACAGTCGTGAAAGTCAGTGAGAAATCGGAAGATGGCAGATCTGGTGGTCGGGTAAAGGGTGTAACCAGGTGTGTAGGTGCTTCAGTAACGCTGTTGTACCTTCAGATGTCGTTTTGTTGGTTGCATGTACTGTCCAAGAGTCAAACAGTCCACACCCGAGTCCCTCAACTCTGTAAAAGGACAAAACGTTATCTTGTACTGAAGAAAAGTTGTTGAATCGAAAGGAAATACGGAAAATAATATTGAGGTAGAAGGCATTTAGGACGGAAATAATGTGACTGAAACATACAGTCCCCTCCGAAACTATCGGAACGGCAAAGCCGATTCATTTGTTTGTGCGTCAGGCCAAAGACATTCAGGTTTGAGATCAAATGAGTTTTTAGAATTTCAGCTTTTATTTCCTGATGTTTATACGGAGACGTGTTAAACGACATAGAACACTGTGCATCGGTGTATCAGACCCACCCAGTTTGTAAGCGAGATAAAATATTGGAACAGGTGTTTCTCGTTACCTAGATGTGTCCTGTTAGACTGTGTAAACAATAAATAGCCCTGAACATCTACTCTTGGTTGTAGCCTTCAATCACAGTGTGGAGAAAGAAACAATCTGCTCGTGATTCAAAAACAAGCTCATCTGTGAAACATGGTGGCGGTAGTGTCACGGCTTGGGGCTTGCATGGTGGCGGTAGTGTCATGTCTTTAGGCTTGCATGGTGGAGGTAGCGCCATGGCTTGGGGCTTGCGTGGCTGTTTTTTCGAACAGGCTCCCGTATCTTTATCGATGATGTAAAACTAACTCGGAGGTTTAGAGGAACATTTTGTCTGCATCCAAATTAATCGGGAGGAACTTTCATGAACCTTAACCCAATTGAGCAGCATTTTTACCCCATGAAGAGAATAAACTACACAAAAAAACAAACAACCGCTGAAAGAAACTGCAGTAAAAGCCTGGAAAAGTAACACAAAAGAAGAAAATAACAGTTTGGTGATGTCGACGAGTCGCAGGCTTGATGCAGTTAACTGCAAGCCGGGGATACGCAACTAAATATTAAGTCTTATCTGTCCCTATACTTTTGCTCACCTAAAAATTGGGTAGTCTTGATACAAAAGGTTTTATGTTGTTTAAACGCGTCGAGATCTAAACACCAGGAAATAAAAGCTGCAATCCTAAACCCTCGTCTCATTTCCGTCTTTTTATCTCAAACCCAAATGTCTTTAGTGTACGGTACAGCACAAACAAATCAACTGGCCGTGCTGTTCCGATAGTTTCGGAGGGGACTTTTTGCGAGAGAGCGTGTACCTTTCAGAGTAGAATGTATCTGTGCGTCTGTTTCACCGAGTCCGAGCATAATCGAGGTTTTGGTGAGTATGCTCGGGTTGACACTCTTAGCGTGGCGCAGCACAGCAAGCGACTGGTCAAAGTTCGCACGGGGGTCACGCACATACCTAAAGGTCAACGCTGTATATTAGTAAGCAGAAAACTTGGGACGCAATAACAAGTGAGTGTAACATAAGGATCATTTTAGAAATGATAATAAAAAGCACTCCTTATATTGTTTGTCTGTTATTACTATCAATAATAAAATAAGGTAATAATATCTTAATATGAAAATACAAACAACAATGTTGTACAAACAACAATGAACCTGAAATAGTTTGTAAACTGCACTCTCCTAAAAAAAACAGTGGGGGAAAAGACTGCTCCGCACTATAAAAACGATTCTATGCGCCACCTGGTGGTCGCAAATCACAAAATAATAAAAACAGACGCTGCACTTGTTTCTGGAATGGTCACTGTGAGCGCCCCCTCGCGGACAGACGCTTCCGTTAAAGTGCAACAAACACGTTTTCCAACACGTGCAGGGCTACACAACTTCTACAGCACACATTATCACATTCTATCATTTTATTAAGCTCGTGTTAGTTTTAGATGAACTTTAATGGTTACTGAATGTTCAAGTTAAACGGGGATTTTCAAACTGTAGAAAATGAAACGATGTCCTCAAACTTTCCCAGACTGGGTCTCGTTTTTCATCAAGCTGAAAAACGTATTTGGCTATTTATAATAAATATATAAGTAATATAACTGGCGATGACACTGAGGTTTAAACAGCTAGTTTATCTCAGTTACACGTGGAAATCTAATGAACGTGTCCTGTAAGAGGAGAAAGAGTTCCGTTCCTCTGCGTTTCACTCGTTTGAAAATACAACAGTTGCCACGAGTTATGTATTTCATGACCTTGAGATACTTAACTCATGGCCTTCGTATGTTAATCGTGGCCTCTGGTGGCTACACGCTCTTTACCTCTGCAGTTCTCTCACTGTCTCTACGTTGTGAGCGTAAACATCCAGACCAGACCAAGCGACTTTCTCCACTGCCGAGAGGTCACCACGGAAATCAGGGGTCAAACACTCGACTAGGATATTAAAGTTCCTGGAACAACACGTATAAACACAACACATAGAAACAGGTAGATATACACGGTACATTTATAACCAACAAATCCAGGCAGTGCAGATGTAGATGTAGACTTATTCATTTGCACTAAGGTGCACTGACGCTGTTCTGGAAGCTTCTGGAGGCCTAGCGCCTTTCCAATACGCTGTATTTTGGTTTTTCCTTTCACTTGTCCGTATACGCGTTCTCGCTAGAGCTCCTTACCTCTCCTTGATCTGAGACACGGTCTTCGTAAAGTGTTCTGCGCCTCCGTCTGCGATGTCTGCGAGGTCAACGTACATAGTTAATTCCACACACACACACACAATACGACACGATCAGAATCGTCTATCTGAATGCAGTGAAGGTCGTGTGTGTGTTTGCGCTCGTGGATTTACCGTCTCTGTCCACTGAAGTGAGCACTACATAGTCGAGCCCCCATGCAGCAATAGCTTTAGCGGTGTTATGAGGCTCATCCGGGTCGAGAGGAGGCGGCGTTCTCGCCGTCTTTACCGAACAAAACCTGCAGCCACGTGTACACGTGTCCCCCATCAACTACACACACACAAACACAATGTGCTGCTGTAGTCCAATGAGCAAGTGATATCTAGTTACCTCGTTTAAAAAACACACATGCTGAACGTTTATTAACAGAGCGTTGTGTAATAAACTCTATAAATCTGTCGGGGTTGCACTGACCATGATGGTTGCTGTTGCAGTAGCGTACTCTCCACCTCCCCAACACTCGCCGATGTTCGGACATCTGGCCTCCTCGCACACCTGTAACCATAGCAACAACAACACCAACGACGCCAGCTTTATCTAGATACCGTTTTTAACGGAGAAAACAAACAAATGAATAAATAATCCGCTAAAATTGTGTGCAAACCAATAAAGTGTGTGAAAATTTGCGCCGCCTTTATTACTCGTCCGTATCTTGAGCAGCTATCGGATCATCTTCACTTAGTGAGATGTCGTGAACGTCGAGGAACGCCACGTGTAAAAGACAAATAAAACATTTCCACGTCTTTTGAAAGGGAAATATATTTACGGTTCCTTGCGATGAAGGTGTCTACGTATGTTATAGGTAATAAAACCCCAGAATTTTTTTTTAAATCAAGAAAGCAGCAGTATTTATTAGGTACAGTATCCATGGTGAGATCATCACCTAGTATGGGTTTTCCCCACCCAGACAGCTGGGCCGTTCTTGCTCTATTCGCCTCCCAAATATAGATGTCTGTGATGTCATCTGGATTCAAAACTCATGATCTCCCAATGACTTGGATCATCGCACCACTCTAAACCGTGGCACGGCTTAAACTTTCATCGTGATTTGAAGGTATTGCGTTTGAGAAAACTTCGCCCATTAGCTTCCAAGCCTAGTATTACAATAATAATAATAATAATAATAATAATAATAAAAATTGGGGACGATCCCTTTGTGTATGAATGAATTTCCGGCACTTACAGTGTGTAGCTTCAGTTCTCTGAGGGTGTTCTTCAGTCTGTTGAAGTTTTTCCCAATAGGAATCTCGGTCTTTAGCCATGGTGGTAACCTGAGCCTAGGATATGAACCACATACGGTGAATCTACTGTCCATCACGGTTATATCAATTCATTATCCAGTATAGTAATGACAGCTGGTCGTAAGTACAGTTCTCAACGTATTAGCCGACGCCAGATGTTGCTTCTCACTGACGCTGTGAGTTAATCCAAGATTCGAATTGACATAATCGTTTGCATGAATAGAATTTGACAGCTGGTTTTATCCAGAGAGATTTTCAGACGTTCTCGTTTATCTAGTTGGAAAATACCAGCAAAGTTAAAAACGATCAAAAGCGGTAACGTGATTTTATAGGAATTCCCGCTCGACGCTGATCTCTGACAAGCTTGCGTTTATCGATCCCCTTCTCACCTTTAGATATGACGCGTCTGTTACCTCTTAAAGAGCCTTTTAAAGCAGGCTAGCTAACTCGTGAAAAAGCGGAACAAAACCACGAATTTAAACGTCGTCTGTACTTGGCATACAGTCAGGTCCATAAGTATTTGGACAGCGACACCGTTTTCGTCATTTTGCCTCTGTACACCACCGCAGTGGATCTGAAATGAAGCAATCAAGACTGAAGTGCTGACTTTCAGCTTTAATTCAAGGGGCTTCACAAAATTATTGCATTAACCGTTTAGGAATTAGCGCTTCTTTTTAAATAAAAAATATATATATATATTTTAGAGTCACTCCATTTTCATAGACTCAAAAGTAGAGATCAACCGATAATCGGTTTGAGCGATATCCCCCCCCAACGATATATAAGCGTTTCTCCACAATCGGCTATCGGTTTTGTAATATCGGACCCACTGATAAATAAAACGCCATCTTGTGGCCGTTTTGCGAATTGCACGCAGGACCACTATTTCAGCGCTGAATCTGAGGAGAGACCGCACAGGTAAAATATACTCGCTTTGCTTGGATTAATAAACAAATTAATAAACGAATGCACAAATTAGATCATTTTGTTTCATGAACGCTTGATATGTAGTTTAAGCAGCTTTCGCACGAAGAAATTGACAAAATTGTTATGAATGAAACGGTTTGTTCAGTTCAGTGGTGGTGTTATCGTTGTGTCAAAAACAAGTAAAACAAGAAATAAATATCGCTTATCGTGAACATACACATGCAAATAATCGGGTTATTAAATAATCAATCAGTGGTCTCCACTCAAAAGTAATTGGACAACTGACTGATAAGCACTTTCATAGCCCAGGCATGGCCCGTTTCTCGTTATTTCATGACAAAATAAACAAACAAAAAATCTGGAGTTGATTCCAAGCGTTGAATTAGCATTTGGTAGCTGTTCTTCAGAACACTCAATATCACAGATGACGTAGATGCAAATCATAATTCAATTAGTTTTATTAATAGATAAACACTTCTAAAGATTACTCACTGCACCTTTAATATTCGCCTGTCTAACTCTTTACTCCACTCACCGTTCCCCTTTTTGTCGCTTCAGGTTGCCCCTGTATTCCTCCCATTTGCTCTTTTCTGACAGATCTCCCGATATGAAGTCCTGCAGCTTCAGTCCATCTTCTTTCATCTCTTTCTTTCTGTCCTGTCGTGTGTGTGATGTGCTGGCTGCATTGCTCAATCGACTCACACAGACCTGCTGAGATACGAAGACAGCTCCTAAGAGACCTTAACTGGGCTTCAGCCTACTGTACGTCACAGCCATGCTGCAGATAAGGAATTAAATACAATCACGCATGCAGAAATAATCAACGAAGGGGTGGTGTGATGTGGCCTGACACGAACACAGTCGCTGATAGCATGATTATTTTCCTATAACAGCACATCTGGAAAGGTTTTATTCCACTTACAGCACATTTGCCAACGATCACATTTTGAATTATTGAAAGGACAACACACATATTACTAGGACTGCTTTTGTATCAGAGTATACTCTCTCTCTCTCTCTCTCTCTTTTCTATGGCACAATAAATAAACACCTTTTTGATCGAGCTCCTCGACTTTTCGCCGCTCTTCTTCAGGCTGGAATTTTCTCCACCGTCCTGTATCAGTGTCACAAGCCTCCTTCCATACATGTTAAACAAATCTCTCCTTACAGAAAACCCTTTCCTCTGTTAACTATCAGCACTAATCTGTTAAATACAGATCTTGGAGTGTGTGGCGTGTCCACCGTACAAGTCCCATAGAAATCCAGATGTAGATGGATATTTAGTTTGACAGAACTATATCAGTTCAGGATAGACATTTTAAATGCATGAATTCATCCCTAATGAGCAAGCCAGAGGCGAGGGTGGCGCGAGAAAACCCCCTGGAACGATATGAGGAAGAAACCTTGAGAGGAACCAGACTCAAAAGGGAAGCCACCCATCCTCATCTGTACTACATGGTCGAAAGGTGCCGTTGTGTAACCAAGAAATTCGTTATAGTTTTAACATGAAGTCTAATTTGTTGAAGTTATGGGGATTTGAGTGCAAAATGGAGACTTCGTGGCAACTGAAGTCCTAAGCCTACATGACCTGTAAGACCTGGCTGAAGAGGACGAGAAGAGCAGCTCTTGGCTCTGGGTGAGGAGGAAGAAGAAGTGTTGGGGTTGAAACACCTAACCCGAGGTCTCGTTGCAGGAGGTGGAAGGACGACGCCCGGGGTTAAAGGAGCGAAACGTTGTCGAGCGGTCGTATCCGGCTGACGACGCTGCAGCTGACCTATGCCATACGGAACCAGTGGCACTGAGCATGCATTAACAGCGCCAGTGGGGCACCGGAGGAGGTGCGACAGGCAGTAATGCCACAGCAGGTCATAGCAGATCCTGTGTAATTAATCCTAAACCGCCATGGGATTCCCAATCGCAATCCGAACCCATCTTCGTGGTTGTACCATCCCCAGTAATTTCACGTACCTTTAGGTACGCAGTCCGTTTGGGAAAGTGATGAGAACTCCAGCAGCTCTACAATATCCATGTCAGATTAAGCAGTGAAGAATGAGTGAGAATCAGGCATGACCTGGTTTTGGGAAGGGTAAAACTTTAAGGTATCCATGTGTGTTGTCTTATAGGAGTGTATCAGGCATGGTGGTGTCTGGGTTGTAATTCACAGTGTACACTTTGGACACGTCACTGGGACAGACACACACACACACACACACACACCCCTAAGATAGTAGTAAATCTTATAATACACAGTATGTTAAATATATTGCAACATACAAATATTACAGTTGTGCCCAAAAGTTTACACACCCCTTGTAGAATCTGCAAAATCTTTTATTTTGTTTACACTATCTTTTTTTTTCATTTAGTACCGCCCTTCAAAGCTAAATAAGGTATTTACATGTCTCCCAGAAGACAAAATAATAACAATTTACACCAACTGTTCAAAAGTTATCATTATTCACACCCTAACTGTTGCACTTATATAAGGACAAGCAGCCATTTGCTTGACATTCGACCTAACTCTTAACAGATTCAGTAATGCAAAACGGCTATAAACACACACGGATTTGAGACGACGTGTCACACTTACGTGAGAGGCTTCAAAACATCTGGGGGAAACCAAAATCTGATTATAGGACAGACGATTAACTGCGGCACAACTCCACCTGATCAGCGCCATAACTGCCATCTCATTTCATCCGCCATCGACTACTCCTGCCTGCCTGACTGTCTTCCCCTATTCACCTCAATACTCAACTTTAATCACAATTTATTCACAAATTATTTCACTTGTTACATTATAATTCAATCTGAAACACTCAATTAACTTGTTTCAATGAACTCGCTTTAAAACAACAACAACAACAACAACAACAATACAGTTCGATATTCTCGACAGTTCTCCAGGCGTGCCTGGAGTATGAGCCGTGACGTTGCACGCACACTCTTCAAGTGCGTGATGACGTATGTCCTCCTTCCTTTCCTCCTCTATCGGCGAGGTAAGAACATGGCGCGTCCTGTTTCTAAGCGTTTTGAATCAAACCCAATCCTCTTCAACGGCCCGTTTCATGAAGTTATACAGCGTTCTGTATTTTTGCCTGAATGTCGCTTGAGTTATTTCTGTTTGTATTTTCGCGCTGTGTGCGCATTGAGTTTTAATAAAGATGTTTGACTTCTGAGCCGGGAGGGTTGTGTTTGTTAGCGGTTAGCATGTAGGCCGTGTAGTGCACTTTATACAATGCGCTTTACGTTTTATACAAACAAACTGTCAAAAATTAGAGCTAAAGTCAATTTCTTGAGGTTGTAAGAAGCAAAAGTTAATAGCAAAGAGAAGGAGAGCTAGCTAGTGCTAGTTAAAGTTTTATTCATCTTGTGGTGAGTATACTGTGTTGAGTTGTGTATCCCCATTCATAGTTTTCTAACCTCCATTTTGTTGTCTGCCGTCAGAATGAAGACCATTCTCAGTACCCAGACAGTGGACATCCCTGACAACGGTAAGTGACCCGTCCGTGGTGGTCTTCCGGTGAGGAACGGAGTTGTTTGAACACATCTGAACTCTGTAATTGGTCTTAAACATCTGGTGTGTTCAGGAGTTCCCCCAGATGTGCTGGACACCAGCCCTTCAGGACTAGAAATGGGGTTAAATGCTGAAAGTCTGAAGCATTAGGATTTTGTAATTTACTCATAACGTTTAAGTCTAATCTTTCAGATCTACAGCTTAACTCTGCGTCCACACGAACAAGTGACTATTCGTTTAAATGTGATTTTTCAGTCGTAGTTTGTGACTGTTGCTGGTCAGACTGATGATCATGATGTGATCCTCGCTGTAAGCCCGGTCACACTGTAGGATCTCGGTTGTCTTTAATGTCAGACTGTCATACGGAGTAGGAGATGCCAGACTATAGGACTGTGCCTCGAATCTTCCGAGGAGGAAATTTGACTTTTGAACAACCTCCATATGTATCTCGATCTATATTTTAGGGTCACTGCGTCCGGTGCTTTCTCTATCGAGATGCCCGGGTAATTTCACGCGTCCCCGGTACTTTGCGTTCTTAATTATTGGAATTGAACTTCAGGAGTGATTGATATAGAGCAAGAATGCTATTGAGACTAAGAGTACTACCAGTCAAATAAACTCGTGACAGCTGGGGAGGTAGCTCTTAATGACAGTCCTATGGCTATATAAATTGTCCGCGCTATTTTTTTTTACTCATCTTACCTTAAATTTACTGTTTCATTCGGGGAGGGGGGTTAAAAGACAAACACAAGCATGGTTTTATCTCAACAGCATCCTGTTGAATGTCTCTATTAGACCAGGGGTGTCCAGTCTTATCCGCAAACAGCCGGTGTGGGTGCAGGTGTTTGTTCCTACCCAGCAGAAGCCACATTTTAGTCTATGGAAAGTTAAGAGGCTGATTAAACAGTGTAGCAACTGCTTGATTGGAATGTAAGCCCATGCCTGGCTGTTTGCTCATCAGATTGGACACCCCTTTTCTCGAGGCAATACTAGCATGAAAATTAATTTTACTGGTATGTACACGATCGTGTTTGTGAACAAATCCTGCGTCCGGTACATTTGAGTAGAATTTATCATCTGCATCGTCCGAGTGGTGTGATAGTGGTGCGCATGTTTAAAATGAGCTCTGTTTGAGGAATTGTCCCCCCCCCCCCCCCCCCCCCCCCAGTATACTGATTTATATAACGTTGTCATGCGTTCTATCCTCTGCAGTCGATGTGACGTTGAAGGGCCGCACGGTCAGCGTGAAGGGACCTCGCGGGGTTCTGCGCCGCGAGTTCAACCACATCAACCTGGAGCTGCGGCTGCTCGGCAAGAAACAGAAGAAGGTAACGGGTGTCTTTATGCACTTGTTATTGTGTCCTGGTCTTCCTGTGCTTTATTGTTTTTATCTGGATATGCGATTAGAATGATGAAAGAGCGGTTTATGAAGCTGTGTTTTTGTGTAGCTGCGTGTGGATAAATGGTGGGGTAACAGGAAGGAGCTGGCCACAGTCAGAACCATCTGCAGCCATGTTCAGAACATGATCAAGGGTGTAACTCTGGTAAGAACATCATGTGTAGAACTCAATATTTTGTTTATGCAGTTCCTCACTGGGTCGTTTTTTATTTTAAGGTTAGTTTGCTCTCACTGATGCGTGCTTTTGTTGGGATGTTTTGTAGGGTTTCAGATACAAGATGCGCTCTGTGTACGCCCATTTCCCCATTAACGTGGTGATTCAGGAGACTGGCTCTCTAGTGGAGATCAGAAACTTCCTGGGGGAGAAGTACATCCGCCGTGTGCGCATGAGGCCAGGTGTGTTTTCTTTTTTTACACTTTGCTATTTAGAAGGGCATGTGCTGATAATACTATGGATTTTTTTCTATTTTAGCTTCATCCATTATGTTATGGGTTGAAATGTCTTCCACGGTTTAAATACACACAAACAGCAAACCTTTTCGTTACCGCTTGTCCGAGACACTATTTCCATGCAAGTTTGTGATCCTAACTGAGAAGTCACAATTTCAAAGAGAAAGATTAACCAGTGTTTCAGACAATCTCAAATGTGGAAATGGGGCAGATTGACCCATAACATAATAGGAGGGTTAAAATGACATTGGCCAGGATTGTTTTATGTCGAAGTACACGTCGTTGTGAAAACGCTTTTGATCCTGTTTCACAGTGCCAGGTTTTACACCATTACAAGATAATTAGCGATGGACAGCCAGTATTTTGATTGAGTAAATTTGTGGAAATTAAGAAGGACCCTAATTGTGTGTCTCAATGTTTGTTTTCCCTCCATGTTTATTAAAATTAATTAATTTTCTGAAGGTGTGAACTGTGCCCTCTCCGCCGCCCAGAAAGACGAGCTGGTACTGGAGGGTAACGATATTGAGCTGGTGTCCAACTCAGGTGAGGCTCCACACGTTCCCTTTCGTTCAAGAAACCAACACTGTGTGTAAAATATTCAGAAGAATCAGTATTTGTTTATCCGTCAGTATTGAGTATCCGTCAAATGGACTTTCGGCCATGTCAAGAGCAGGGAGTTGATGGAGGGGCATATAATCAGTGTCGAAGTTTTATTTATTTATTTTTAATTCAAGAATTTTAACACTGAACAGAACATACTTACCAAACCATGCTGGCTGAAAGTTTAATCTTTGGGCTGAAGCCATGGGTTCGAGTCCTGATGACGACGTGATGCCTGGTTTCATTCTGCTGTGATGCTGTTAATCAAGGATCTTTAGCGATATGAGAGATGAATATATTTGGTCAATGAGTATCCTAATTAAGTCCCTGTTAAAGTCCTGAGGATTGCTGTTTTTGTCCAACCTGTTTTTTTTATCTTCCAACTTTTCTCAATCAGTTCCAACGTGTTTGGGATCTAAACAATTGAAACTTGTGTAGAAATAATGTACCCTTTATCCAGCTGTCTCCAAATACCATCAGTTTTAGCCATTTCTTCCTCCTAATCCCCTTTACCGTGTTTTAGGCTTGCTATGATAGTCGGTGTTACACGGTGTTCGGAACACACGCCGATTACATCGCTGCGGCACTGCCGTCAGCGTCCTTTTGCTTTTTTAATAGTAATACTCGTTTAGTTCAGTTATAGACGGAACGCGTCTGCTCAATTCGGCGTGACCTGAATGAGTCCGAGTCGCAGTACAGATCAGTCTTACAGGTCATCAGATAAGTTTTGTGTTTAATATAAACGAGTTTGTCATTCTACTTTTTGTTTTTGTTAATGAATAATAATATAAGAATAATGAATCTACCATTCAAGCGGTTGCTACCCCGAGTCGCCGCTGATTTGAAAGCGAAAGTAAAATGCGTACGGCCGCACAGGCATTCATAAGCGATTTAAAAGTGAAGGTGGGGGGAGCGACTCCCAATAAACCTCAGTTATCTTGTATTTGTGACCCCAGCTTGTGTGCGCATGACCCTCACCTCCTAAGTGTCTCTTCTTCCAGCGGCCCTCATCCAGCAGGCAACCACAGTCAAAAATAAGGATATCCGAAAGTTCCTGGACGGTATCTATGTCTCTGAGAAGGGGACAGTAGTGGAGCCAGAGTCGTAGAGGACACGAGGTTAGAGCGGGCCCAACGTTGGGCTGGAGGACCCCTCTCTCTCTCTCTCTCTCTCTCTCTCTCTCTCTCTCTCTCTCTCTCTCTCTCTCTCTCTCTCTCTCTCTCTCTCTGCATCGCTTTTTGCATTTCCATGTTTTTATGCTGATTTTCCTTCCACCTGGGATCCACCTGCATCGTCTCTTGCGCTTCATTTTTGTTTCTTTTGAAAGTGCTGTTATCTGGGGAGGGAGGTGATCGAGACTGATTTCAATTGCCGGTCATGTTTTTGCCTTGCAGTATTAATCACTACTCATCTGTATTCTTTAGTTTCTCTTAAGCCTTGTCTGCATCTTGGGACGCTATTACTAACACCACTGTTACTTGCAGCTCGAACACCTAACGTGCATGTTGCATGTCTGTTAATCAGGACAGTATTACGGTTTATGTAGCTGCTTGGCTGATGTGGAAATGCAGACTGTGTAATATTCCATGAATTGTGTGTGTGGTTGGTTTATTTTAAACAGGTTCTACTTCCTGGCTGCGTCCGAAATCATGTACCGTAGCAGTACGTGCTGCACGGCTGTGGAAACAGTACGCACTAATCAGTGTGTGTAGTATTAATGCAATCCTGGAAATGCTACGTCCACCATGTTGGCGTTGTCATGTGACCTTCGTCATCATAAACACACAAATATTTAAGGGATCACCAGATTAGTGACTGCACTAACAGCGCAATGCACATCAGGAAAATGAACTGAATTAGCAGTTTAATGTGAGCGGGGTTAACAGGCTGAGGTGAATTTGTTGCTGTTAGCCTGGCCGGTTAAGGCATGATCAGTTTTCAAACGCTGTGACAACTGTTCTTGTTTAAACTGGTGGTCCTTAACGAGGGGGGCATGGAGAGGTCAGAAGGGGGGGGGGGGGGGGGTCTAATTTTTTTTTCAAGAAAAAAAAAACCAACAGGGCATCATTTGGGTATTGTGTTCTATTGCTTTTCAAATAGAATGTACATGAATGAAAAACTTGCGTTCCCTTTCCCTCTGTATTTTCTTTCTGCAGGGGAGAGGCGGAGCTTATCCTGCCTTTTATCTAGCTGTCAGTGCAGACTAGTGTTGCCAACTTAGGAGTTTTTTTTTCTTTTTGCAAAAAAAAAAAAGCGCCTAGCGTTTTTTTGGGCTAACCTTAGCAACTTTCCAAATGGATAACGAGACGTGCCCTTTGTCCCAATTTACATCATTCTTATACGAATGTTTTTAGAACGCAAGACGAATGTAATGCAACATGTTTCACATGTAAAATAGTCCACGTTATTACAGTCTAGTTCTCCTGTTCAAAGTAGTTAGTGTTCAGAAACATTTTTACAAATTTTAAATTTAACCTTTGTTACAAAAGGTTCTGAACCTCTGGTTTAAACCTTCAAGTTAATTTATTCGGGTATTAAACAAGTCCTGTTTGGCCAAGGTTTAATACTTAAAGAGCCGACTCGCTGTCTTCGCAATTTTTATTTTCTGAGCTCGTCCGCACCAGTCCCGTTGCATTATGGGATCTTTGATTTGCGTAGTGTATCGGTTACACACTGCGAAATCTCACCGGATGCAGTACGCCATCCGGGTTTTTCTCGCCTACTGAATTCAGAACATAATACCCCTCGGGCTTTTTGCCTACTGTGTAGTAGGGTAGTGCAGAATTTCGGACGCAGCCCCTGTCTTTACCGTGGAGTTGATTTTACTTCCTACTGCTTTCTAACAAATACATTTACTGTTAATATTTATACTGTGGTGTTTTTTCTTCTTCTTTTTTTTCTCCCCCCCCCTTCTCTCAATTAGCTGCACTTATCCAGCAGGCCACTTCTGTGCGGAAAAAAGACATCCGGAAGTTTCTGGATGGGATCTACGTCAGTGAGAAGACCACTGTAGTGGAGCAGCCTGATGATTAACATTTGGTCCTTGTAAAATCTGTCAATAAAAGTCATTTTCACCATCAGCATTTGAAGTTGCTTACATTCGTGTTTAAAAATCGCCAGTTCTAGGGTTTTATGATTTCTGTAGTTAGATTAGGAGAATTTCATCTGGGAACCAATAGCTAATCTTGGTAATACTAGTCTTGGGGTCAGTGCCCTGTATTTGAAATATTTACACAGCAGGCTCTTTGTGCTGTTTATAAATCCACACTATATTGCCAAAAGAATGTGGACACCTGAACCATCACACCCGTATGTGCTGGTTGAACATTCCATTCCAGATTTAGTCCCCACCCCCACCCAGCTGTTACAATAAGCTCCACTCTTTTGGGAAGGCTTTCAACTAGACTTTGGACTGTGGCTGTGGGTTTTTGTGCATTCAGCCATAAAAGCAGAATTGAGGTCAGACACCGATGTAAGGTGAGGAGGCTTGGTGTGCAGTTGGGGTTCTGGATCATACCAAAGGTGTTCAGTGGGGTTGAGGTAAGGACTCTGCAGGACATTTGATTTCTTTTGCTCCAACAGTGGCGAATGCTTTGTGCATAGGAGTATTGTCATGTTGGAACAGGTTCGTGCCTCTAACAACCCCAATTCGAAAAAAATTTGGGATGCCATGTAAAATGTAAATAAAAGTCACATAAACCCATATGTTATTCACAATAGAACATAGAAAACGTATCAAATGTTTAAACTGAGGAAAAAAATAAGGTAATTTTGAATTTGATGGCAGCAACACGTCTCAAAAAAGTTGGGACAGGGCAACAAAAGGCTGGAAACGTAAATGTTCAATAGAAACAGCTGGAGGAACATTTTGCTAACTGATTCATTTAATTGGCAACAGGTCAGTAATGTGATTGGTTATGAAAAGAGTATCTTGGAGAGACAGAGTCTCTCAAAAGTAAAGATGGGATGGAATATGGATGGAAGCATATCTTGCTCTAAAACATTTATATACCTTTCAGCATTGATGATGCCTTTCCAGATGTGCAAGCTGCCCATTCCATCAGAGATGCAGGCTTTTGAACTGAGCACTGATAAAAAGCCTGTATATACCCCCCCCCCCCCCCCTCTCTCTCTCTCCATATATATATATATATATATATATATATATATATATATATATATATATATATATAAAATCACTTCATTAATAGGACATCAATTTTTTTTTTTAAGAAAACCATTCAATCCTTTACGGGTTATTTTGACCCCCTTTATGCATTCCTGAAGGCTTTTTTGGTTCATGCATTGTAGCATTAAACATCAGAAATCTAAAAGGTGTGAGTCATACCTGACACCTAGTCGAACACTGTACAGTTGGCTTTGTGACTGTACATCATTCCCTTCAGATGCTCTTGAGCTTTAAATAATGGCATATTTTGTGTATGGGCCCATTCTGTAGTGAAATACATGTCTAATTTACATATGATTTAATAGCTTATTTTAATACATATCAAAAATCTAAAAGGTGTGAGTCATACCTGACACCTGGATGAACACTTTACAGTTGGTTGTGTGACTGCACAACTTCAAATTATGGCATATTTTGTGTATTTTACACACAAGTAGTAATAAAATACATGCAGTAATAAAATACATGGCAATATTTATATATGATTTTTAATAGTTTATTTTATTAAATATCAAAAATCTGAGAGGTGTGTATTATAGCTGACACCTACATGGACACTTCACAGTCGGTTATATGACTGTAAGTCACTCCCTTCAAATGCCATTGAAGTTAGAATCGTGTTTAACAACGTCGTATGGAACTTTAGAGACGGTCCCTTAATTTCCGCATTTCTGCGAATATCGACGGTCCAACGTCACACCGACTTTATTCCAGATATACATGTTCCCTTAAAATAATAAGGAAATAATTCCATTTAATGAACGTAATAAATAATTGAAGAACGTTTAAACTGCATTTAAAACAGCATTTTATTTATGTATTTAATTATATAGATAAACAATTATTTATTAACAGTTTATTGAAAGATATATCTATCTATCTATCTATATATATATATATTTTTATTTGTACTGCTCCTCGCGGTTCCAGTGAGGCCCCGCCCGCTTTACGTCATCACGCTGCGCCAGAAAGAAGCACTCTTGGCGCCAAAGACTGGAAAGCGTATCTTTACGCGCTTTTGCTGCAATAACAACAACAACAAAAAGTTAATGACAGCTGTTGAAGATGGTGAGTTGTTTTATTACTCTTCTCTCAGTTTAAATGTGGACACTGTAGCTGACCTGCACAGCCGTGCACCGGGGCGTATCCGTGCAGTTTGGAGAATAAAAGCAGACCCTGCACTTACAGCTAATAGCAACTTTCAGTGGTCGTATTTCAAATGGCGCAGTTTTCCCTATATAGGTGTGCACTTCATAGGGAATGAAATAATGGCTTCCAGGCCACATGTTGATAAGTACAAATTCAGCGAGAAGGCATTTGTGACGCAACCACAACACAACACCACACAACAAGACAACACAGCACACAACAAGACAACACAGCACACAACAAGACAACACAGCACACAACAAGACAACACAGCACACAACAAGACAACACAGCACACAACAAGACAACACAGCACACAACAAGACAACACAGCACACAACAACAACAACACAGCACACAACAACAACAACACAGCAAACAACAACACAGCACACAACAACACAACACACAACAACACAACACAGCACACAACAACAACACAACACAGCACACAACAACACAACACAACACACAACAACACAACAACAACACAGCACACAACAACAACACAGCACACAACAGCACACAACAACAACAACAACAACACAGCACACAACAGGCTAATGTCAAGTTGCCTCCCAAAGTTTACAACTCTCTGTTTTATTATTTATAATTAAAGAGCAGACTCTTATATTGAAGTCTGGAAGTGACAGGGTAATGGTTGCTCCTGAATTAAAGCTTAGCTTGTGCCAAGTTCATGGGGAGTTAGCTAACTATCTAACTAACTAACTAGCTGTGTTCTCGACAACAGGAAGTCAACATGATGAGATTAACTGTAATCTGTAAAGAATCGGTTATTCTGTGTTGCTCTGATTAAAGCTGTAAAAAACCCCAAAAAACAAACAAACTCTCTGTTACTTTGTTTTCTTTTAAACGCCAGCCGTAATTTACCCCCTATATTCTTAACCGATTTCCTCTTGGGATTGCATTACACTAAATGTACTGACTGCTGTAGGGGACAATCTGGAAGATAAAGATGCTAAGCTTGATATGTTGTTGTTTTTCGATTATTCATCAAGTTAGCTGTTTAGTTTTAGGTGCTATGAGGAAAATATTTCCCTGAAAGTTTGCATAAATATGACTTGAAGCATCATCAGATTCGTAAAAGACGATAAAGAGAGCCCAGTGAAACAAATGAGACAAATATTATACTCAGTCATTTATTCATTGGGAAAATGATCCAATATTACAGGAGTGGTAAAGGTACGGGAATGTTTGCGGTATCTGTTGCTCAGTCCTGCACATCGTCTTGGAGGAGTTTCATCCCGTTCCTCAGTACAGAACAGATTCAACTCTGGGATGTTGGTGTGTTTCCTCACATGAACTGCTCGCTTCAGGTCCTTCCACAACATTCTATTGGATTACGGTCAGGACTTTGACTCGGCCGTTCCAGAACATTCACTTTACTCTTCTTTAACCGTTCTTTGGTAGAACGACTCGTGTGTTTAAGATCGTTGTCTTGCCGCATGACCCACTTTCTCTTCAGATTCAGATCATGCACAGATGTCCTGAAATTTTCCTTTAGAATTCGCTGATATTCAGAATTCATTGTTCTATCAATGCTGGAGGCCGTCCTGCCCAGATGCAGCAGAACAGGTCCAAACCATGATACTACCACCACCATGTTTCACAGATGGGATAAGGATCTAATGCTGGAATGCAGTGTTTTCTTTTCTCCAAACATAACATAACATCTGTCCTCAAAATATTGTTACACTAGCCTTATGGCTTGTCCACGTGATCTTTAGCAAACTGCAGATGGGCAGCAATGTTCGTTTTGGAGAGCAGTGACTCACCATTTTCCTGATGGTGGACTCATGAACATTAACATTAGCCAATGTGAGAGAGGCCTTCAGTTGTTTAGAAGTTACCCAGGGTTCCTGTGTGACCTCGTGGACTATTTCACGTCTTGCTCTTGGAGTGATCTTTGTTGGTCTTCACTCCTGTGAGGGTAACAACGGTCTTGAATTTCCTCCATTTGTACACAATATGTCTGAGTGTAGATTGGTGGAGTCCAAACCCTTTAGAGATGGTTTTGTGACGTTTTCCAGCCCGATGAGCTTCAACAACTCTTTTTCTGAGGTCCTCAGAAATCTCCTTTGTTCGTGCCATGACACACTTCCACAAACACGTGTTTGACTTTGATAGATCCGTGTTCTTTAAATAAAACAGTGCGCTCACTCACACCTGATCGTCATCCCATTGATTGAAATCACCTGACTCTAATTTCACCTTCAAATTAAACTACTAATCCTAGAAGTGCACATACTTTTGCCACTCACAGATATTTAATATTGGCTCATTTCCCTCAATGTATAAATGACCAAGTATTCTAATTTTCTCATTTTGCTCAATTGGGTTCTGTTTGTCTACTTTTAGGACTCGTGTGAAAATCTGATGTTTTAGGTCGTGTTCATGCAGATGTATAGGAGATTAACAGTGATGTCATGCATTTGATCAGACGATAAATTGTTCAGTCGAATCTCTGTTTTTGAATCGAGGACGATATAATCCGTCTCACTGCACCTTTTGTTCCTGTGACAGGATATACGCAGGTTCTTTGCGCCAAAGCCCGGCCACGGCGGCAGCAGCAGCACCGACGACGAGCCGAAGAATAAAAAGAAACCCGCGTCCAAGGTTCAGGTTAGAAACGTACCTTAGGTTTTTGTAGTGACGTCCCGTTAGAAAGCGGTATTGATCTTTCCTCTTTTCTCACTTGCTCAGAATACAAGCTCCAAATTGGAGGAAAAACGAGCAGCCAAAAGGAAGAAGAGGGTCATCGCTGATTCAGGTGCGCTGCAGATTCCTCATGAACTCCTGACTATACTGTCTTTGGGTCACTGCATTACGCGCCATTAGGGATGCGTCGATACTGATACTGGTATCACTAATCCCCTGGTTACTTAATAAATGGTTGCTCATTTTCATACAGGTATCAACAAGTACCACAAAAACACGTACTTGTACTCGGTATGAAGAAAATGCTATCGATGCATCCCTGCGTCACATGTTTGGAAGTGATGATGGATGTTTCAGGCTTTCTGTAGGTCTTCCCTGTTGTACTTGAAGACATCATGTCTGTTTCTGTCTCTGTATTTCTCCCATGTGGCAGATGAGGAGGTAGAGGAGAAGAAAGGAAAGAAAAGCTCTAAAGAGAAGCCTGCTGCATCCGGGAAGAAAGATCCCGTGACTTATGTTTCTGATTCAGGTGAGGGATGTCTTGGAAAAAAAACTATGCCATTTCAGGTCTATAAATATTTGGACACTGAGAAAGTTAGTGTTATTTTAGCTGTCTATCCATCCTGTTTCCATCCAAATCAGGCGAACCGTGTAGGAGTTACTGCACTTCTTATATGTGCCCTGCAGCCTTCTTCTATTATTGTGTGTTGATTCACTCATTAATTCAGTCACAAGTAAGCAGATAAAACTGTGGTCGATGAATGAAGAATTGTTTCCCTGGTGAAGAAAAACCCCTTCACAGCAGCTAGCCAGATCAAGAACACCCTCCTGGAGGTAGCCGTATCTGTGTCAAAGTCCACAAGCAGGAGATGACTCGGCTGGAGTTGTTAAATAGTAAAAATAGTGGATTTGACCGATAACGCAGTCGGGCGGTACGTACCTGCCGATAACTGATTAATCAACCGATAGTTTTGTAAAAATTGATACTGAATGAAAACACAACACTCAAAGTAAAACATTGCTGAACTTTATTGTAAAAATAAACATTTCTGACGGTACCATAAAAATGTACTGGACTTTTTAAAAGTAGAGACATCGAAAATGGATTTAAAAAAAAAAACACTTCAAATAACACAACAAAATTGGTCAGGGATAGTTTTTACTTTGCCTCTAGAGGCCGCTCTCGTACTGTGTAATAATGGCAGCGAACGCTTCTCAGCCGCTCCTGCGACTGAGAAGGATTAC
Organism: Ictalurus punctatus; assembly: GCF_001660625.3. Taxonomy (NCBI): domain Eukaryota; kingdom Metazoa; phylum Chordata; class Actinopteri; order Siluriformes; family Ictaluridae; genus Ictalurus; species Ictalurus punctatus. The sequence continues at coordinate 3,563,431 of NC_030444.2, forward strand.
CACAAGATGTAAACCATTGATAAGCCTCACAAACAGGAAGACTGTTTTGATTTGAGTTTGACAAAAATAACTGAAAGAAAGCCTGAAGCAACATCCTTTGGACAGATGAGACAAAGATCAACTTGTACCAGAATGATGGGAAGAGAAGAATACGGAGAAGGTAAGGAGTCACTCATGATCTGAAGCGTACCGACTCGTCTTGTAGCGTGGGTGTCAATGGCTGCCAGTGGAACTGGTTCCTTTAGTATTTATTGATGACTGGACTGCTGACGAAAGCAGCAGGATGAATTCTGAAGTATATAGAGCTGTATTATCTGCACAGATTCAGCCAAATGCTTCAAAACCAAACTCATTGGCCGGCACTTCACAGTGCAGTGCATACTTCGAAAGCAACCCGGGACCGGCAAAAGATATGGATTTGTTCTACAGTGTCCAAGTCAGTCACCTGGCCCGAATCTACCTGAGCTGCATTTCACTTGCTGAAGGTTAAACTGAAAGCAAACGCCCCAAGAGCAAGCAGGAAGTGAAGACCGCTGCGGTAAAGGCCAGGCAGAACACCATCAGGGATGAAACCCAGCGTCTAGTGGTGGTGATGTCTATATCTTCCAGACTTCCACCAAGTATTAAAAATGACAATTGAATTTTATGTTGGGTTGCCAGTTATTTTTGGACCACATATAAAAAGTGCTGTAATTCCTACACCGTGGATGCAAATACCCTTAAAATAAATCTGAATTATGCAATTGTATATTCGAATCCAAAATACCGTGGTAGACAGCTGTATTAACAATAACATTGTCGATGTCCAGTGACCATACTGACCAGCTCTGTCCTGTCGTTCCAGACTCCGATGGAGCCTTTTCGTCTCTGAAAAAGTCCTCGAAACTCAAAGAGAACGGCTGTAGCCACGAGAAAAAGGCCTCGGACTCGAAGGAGACCAAAGCGAAGCAGGTAAAAACGCCTCCTGTTAAATCTCCAAGCCCAAAGGGAGAAGCGAAGAAGAACGTACTCGGTCCGACCGCACCCAAACACACCCCCACCTCTGTGTTCGATTACTTCGGGACCGCCACGGCCAAGAGATCAGAGAAGAAGCTGGTGGCTAGTACGAGCACCAAGAGGAAAGCGGTAAGTACATCAGCCGAGCTACAATCTCCTTCATTCATTGATTGATTGAGAAGACGGGAAAGTACGAGAAGCGCTAGTAGGTTATTCTTCACTTCATGTTCAGAGCAGGTTAGCACGTTCGCTTCACACCTCCAGGGTCGGGGGTTCGATTCCCACCGTGGCCCTGTGTGTGTGGACTTTGCATGTTCTCCCCGTGCTGCGGGGCGGGGGTTTCCTCCGGGTACTCCGGTTTCCTCCCCCAGTCCAAACACATGCACGGTAGGCTGATTGGCGTATCTAAAGTGTCCGTAGTGTATGAATGGGTGTGTGAGTGTGTATGTGATTGTGTCCTGCGATGGATTGGCACCCTGTCCAGGGTGTACCCCACCTTGTCCCCGATGCTCCCTGGGATAGGCTCCAGGTTTCCCCGTGACCCTGAAAAGGATAAGCGGTATAGTAGATGGATAGATGTTCAGTGTAGATGGTGCGACGAACCGAAACGCCACAAAATATACAGTGGATATAAAAAGTTTACACACCCCTGTTAAAATTGCAAGGTTTTTTTTTATTTTTTTTTCTATTTTTATTGTGAAACTGCTGTACCGGCAGTGTTCGGAGTCGTTATACTGATCTCGGTCCGTATAAACCGACGAGTGTCGTGTCTCCTCCAGCCTACACGAGATACCGATGGAGCACTCGATGACGACGAGGCCGTCGCTAAACGATTACAGATGGACGAGGACATGGAGGTGAGTTAGACCTGCTCGTATGAGTTGCAGCTTTGATCTGTGTACCAGCTGCATTATAGAGCGTTCTGAGTGGATACCCCCCCCCCCCCCCCCCCCCCCCCCCAGTGGTTTGTGACGCCCAGAATCCACAGGATTTCCTTTAGAAAATGATCGGGATGAAAACAGCTCATTGTACAGATCTTTCTTTACATATTTGAACACGTTACATCTGTTTAATCGGGTCTGTTATCTGTCGTCCTTGTGAACGATTTTACATTTATTGTCTTAAAACTTGAAACGTTGTTGTTGTGTGTGTATATGTTGGTAAGGTCTTAACATTTGTTGAGATACAGCAGAAACGTGTTTGTGTGTGTGTGTGTGTGTGTGCGTTAGTTGGAGAAGCAGATCCACGAAGACGAGGAGTTTGCTCGAACCCTGGCCATGTGTGACGAGGCCCCGATGTCTAAAAAGGTAACTCCAATGGCTTTTTTTCAACATAAAGCCTGTCTGATTCCTCAATTCCTAGCGTTCTGAATGACCTCGTATCCTTCATTTAAAACGCAGTACGTCATTCAGAGGGGAAAATCTTCCTGTACCCTTCATTATAATCTCAACTCAAGCACACACTCAAAGTTTAAAACGTTACGTTAGTTTGAACACGCAACGCTAAATTGAGTATTGTTGTTGTTGTTGTTGTTGTTTATGTTCACAGGCATTCACTAGGTATAGATTCAGTTTCTATCTAACTATTCTATTCATCTTGATGCATCTCAGTTATTTTATTTCTATTACCTCATTTTTTTTTTTTTTTTTTTTTTTTACAGATACTGCAATCATTTTCAACCCTGTTTAAAACAAACCAACAAAAACAAATCTACCACAGGCCTCTGCTTTAATCCCATTATGTCTGCTTTAATCAGAAATATTTGGTAGTTTTAAAACTTTTTCTATAGAAAATAGAAATAAAGCATGACTTCATTGTTGTTTCCTGCATCACTGCAGCATCTTTTATGTCAGTTTTTTTTTTTTGCCCATTCAGAACATTTGCTTGTTTTTTTTTTCTTTCCTCATATTACAGTTCAGTCCAAAAATTAAAATGTTTTTATCATTGTAAGACTAACTTTTTAAGAAGAAAAAAATTCCTTTAGAGTTACGTTGAATGTTGTCATTTGTTGAACAAGTTATTTCCTGTTGTAAAAATTGTACTATCGACTCGTCTGTTTTTGATGTTAAGGTCTGGTTAAAAAGCGGCCGGTTGCCTGTAGTTCGTCCGTCATGGAGCAGGATGCCGGGACTGACCCGAATGCCTGGAAATAGTTTTTTCTCCACATAATTGTTTTGATGTCAGGTGTTCTGTAACGTTTCTTTTGTTTATTTTTATTTGTCAGGCTCGCGTGAACTCGCGTTCGCCCTCGAAGACCGGCTCTCAAGCGAACGGTGCAGGAGCCAAGCGTGCGCCGAAGGAGCCTTCACCGAAGAAGAGTCCTGTAAAAGCCAGTTCCAAACTGGCTCTGATGAAGAAGCGAGCCGACGAGGAGGAGGAGGAGGAGCGGCGGAACAGCGAGAAGGAGGAGAAGAAAAGCAAACTCGTCATCTCCCCGAAGAAAGAGCCAATCGCACGGGTTTCATCAGAGGCGGCGGCCACACCCAAAACGGGCGTTTCGGCGGGAAGCGCGAAACGCGTTTCCACACCCAAGAGTGGAGGAGGAAGTAACAAAACCTCTCCTACGAAACCAGAGGTAAGAAAATATCCGAGAAAGAAAAGACATCCAGTGCACAGTTTCAGTTATTATTCTTATAATCTTGCATTAAAACGATACGTCTATAGGTTCAGTGATAAGTTTATTAGTTTGAATTGTTTTTTTTTTTTTTTTTTAACAACACACCACACTGGAGCTTTTAAGATGAAATGGTGGATAGGAAAAGTACATTTGAAAGCAGTTTACTATAAATAAATGAATACGTTTGGTAAAACTGAGTTTGATATAACTAGTTACGAGAATATAAGAAATATTGTATAAATGTACTATTGCTGCAATATTACGTCAGCTTTGCCGATTTATTTATTTATTTATTTATTTATTTATTTGTCCTGCATTTAAGTGTAATTCCAGTGCAGATTTTTCTTTGATTGCGTATTTCAGAATTGTAGTTCTGAAACCGTTTTCTGGTTTATCTCTCGTGACTCTTGATAGACCAGTCCAGAGGACGCGGAGAGGAAGCGCGTGAATTCCACGGCGTATCGAAACTTCCTGAACCGAGAAGGACCTCGCGCCCTGGGCTCTAAAGTGATCCCGCAGGTAATAAAACCCTAACACGTACTTGTACACGTTGCACGCAAGACAAGTCTTATGGAAGATCTGCAGCTGGAATGAAACTCTTGGTTTAAAAGTAATGTAGATTTTTAAAAAAGGCTCATAAGATGTGCGTGGTCCGAAAGCCAGAGATTCGGTGATTCGGTTGTGTCGTACCCTGATTGGCCAGATTGGCACTCTGCACGCGTTCGGCCCACAGGGTTTGCCACCTGGCTTGTTCATGGAAATATGCACTGCTGCCTACAAACTAAGTGGAGAGACAAAGTAAAGGAACGGGTTTGTTAGTAAGGTGTTGGGCCACCACGAGCCGCCGAAACGGGTCTCTGGGGTTGTACTGGAGTGATGAACGCTGCTGTTCTTCCAAAAAAAAATAAAAAATCCCTTAATTGGTGTTTTGATCACGGTGCTGGAGAGCGCTCACGTCACTTCAAGATCTCCCATAAGCGTTCCATCTGATTGAGATCTGGTGAGTGAAAGCCGTAGCATATTACGTCATTTTCATCCTCATCACGCCATTCAGTGAGTTCTCCTGCCATGTAGTTTGGGGCGGAGTCATCCCAGAAGAGACCACTCCCATCATGAGAGAAAGGTTTCATCCTGGGATAAAATTGATTTGCAGTGATGATTCACTCATAATGGGGACAAGTGGACCCAAACCATGTTACCAATATAATATATATATATATATATATATATTCTAAAGGGTTCACAAACTTTCAGTCACCATTGTATATTGTTACTTATTCTCTCTTGTCGTGTATTGTGTGTGTTAGGGAGAGGAGAACTGCCTCGAGGGCTGTGTGTTTGTGTTAACGGGTGTTTTGGAGTCTCTGGAACGGGACGACGCAAAGTCACTAATCGAGCGCTACGGTGGGAAAGTCACAGGAAACGTCAGCCGGAAAACCACGTACCTGGTGCTGGGCCGGGACAGCGGAGCCTCCAAGACGGAGAAGGTCTGAAAATTCTTCTCATCTCGATCGCTCAGCTTTTCTGTAATCTCCTCCTCCCGCTCCTGCTGTTCTTCTCTCGCCTTCCTCTGTCTGTAGCTTCGAGTCATAACGTTTCGAGATAAAACTCCGGTGTGTGTTGTTTTTTTTTTATATGTTGCTCTGTTTCTCAGGCACAGAGTTTTGGCACCAAGATCATAAACGAGGACGAGTTACTGGAACTGATCCGAACCAAACCGGGCAAAAAGTCCAAATACGAGATCGCTGCAGAAGCTGAGGTTTGAAACCACACAGTGAAAAATGTATTATTCATCACTGCAAAAGCTCTCTGGAAAGTGATAGCTTAGACAGGTTTATTAGCGAATAAATGAATAATTATGCGTAATTATTCAACCTTCCAGCCAAATTTTGGTCAGTTTCACTTTTGAAATGGCCCACAGGAGACTGCCTGTTAATTATTCCAGCAGTGCTCACTCCAAGTTGTTTGATTTGAGCAGAATACAGTTAGACAATTTCTCTGAACCGTTTTCGCACCCGGTCTGATGTCACGGTGTCAGGAAAGGTCTGATAAGCAGCTTGGTTGAAAGCATTGCATTGCAATCCATTTCACTCTCGGGCATGAAATAAAATATATTTTCTCTCATTGAACGTCCTTCATAAGTTTGACGTCTGTTGATTTATAGAGGCATAAATATGATGATTGGCCTGTTCATCCAGGTCAGTGAGCCACTGCTAGCAGTTATAAAGAGTTGTTCCATCACCATCCTCTTTTTTTTTTTCTTTTTTCCCTGATCTCTTTCGAAGTTAGTAAGATAACGCATGGCAGCTTGTTGCGCTATCGAGAAACTGCAAAGTCCTCTGACCCGTGTCGGAAAAACCTAGTTACAGCTTTACCTCCGAGTGTTTACAAAGCATTGACAGTGGAGACTCCTTCCCTAAATCTCCTCACAGGAACTTTCACTATAGAAATAATTGCACTGTTGTAGAAAATGATGCCACATATAGGCAGACATACAGTACACATGGATATCGGAATGCTGTCTGCTCATAGGGGTGGGTGAGATGACAAAATGATATTTTGAAGATAGTGTAATATCTCGGAAAAAGTATACGTGAGAGAATTTATCCTGATATCAATATTATATTGTCTAGAGGTCGAGCGATTGATCGGTTTTGCCGATTAATCGGCACGGATAACTGATTGCCGGAACAATCGTTTATCGGCAAAAATCCACACGGATAGTTTTTCCCGGTTGCGTCTGTTGCGGAGCGGCTTAGAAGAGCGGTACGAGAGCGGCCTCTAGAGGCGAAATAAAAACCGTCACTGACTCATTTTGTTGTGTTATTCGAAGTGTTTTTGGTTCATTTTGGATGTCTCTACTTGTATCTGTTATTTGTTACGTTTTGGTTCAGTTTAGATGTGTGTCTTTTATTTACTTTAACGTTTATTGATAGTTAATGGATATTAAAAAATGTAAATGTTTATCACATTAAAAAACAGTACAGTACGTTTTCATGGTACCGTCAGTACTGTTTATTTTTGCAATAACGTTCAGCAATATTTTATCTTGGAGTGTTAGTTTTTAAACTGAAAACGTATCGGTTGATTAATCGGTTATCGGCAGGTACCGCCCAGCTTAATTATCGGTATCGGTAAAATTCACTATCAGCCAGCCTCTGATATTGTCATATTACCCTGCCCTATCTGCTTGTGTTTGAATCACACTAATGCTGTAGAATAGAAGACATTTAAGTGTTCACACCTTTCTGTGTTTCAGAGTAAAGCCACTAAATCAAGGAGCCCGGACTCTAAAGGCAAACGCACCCCTTCAGGGCGCAAAGTCTCACCCGGAAAACCCTCCGCAAGCAAGAGCAGTCCCTCACCGAGGAAGTCTAAGCCATCTTCCTCTTCTACCCCTGGAACTTCTAGAGCTTCCCGCCAAGGCTCTTCATCCGAGGTCAGAAAGACTTTGGAGTTTGGTACAGGAAAAAGCACGCCCTCTGTGGCGGGGGATGACGGCAGCAGCTTGTTGTGGGTGGATAAGTACCGCCCCCGCAATCTGAAGAACCTTATCGGGCAGCAGGGAGAGCAGAGCTGTGCCCATAAGCTACTGAGGTGGCTGAAAAACTGGCATAAAACTCACAGTGGCAATGCAAAGCCAACAGGTGAGTGAGTGCGTGCACGTGATTACACGAAAGCTGTTTGCTTTGAAACCAGGCTAAAGTAATACAATAACGTATCGTGAACGAATTTGCTGTGTGAATGTTTAAATGCTTAAGTGGTCGCTACTTAAATACAAATATTAAATAGAATACAATACAGTTATTTTCATTTCTTACTCGTCAAAACAATGTGGAGAATAATGTAGAAATAATAATAATAATAATAATAATAATGGTCCAGAATGTTTGTTTATATTTGGATTGGCCTCATGTCAGTCATTTCATAGACACACGCCCAATGCCTCTTCGCATCCTCGTAAATCATTATGAGGAGAAGTCGCACAGTTATAGAGCTACAGCTTGGCTTTCAAGCAGTTGTATGTCTGAGTGCACTTAAAAGAGATTTCCTGGCTAATGGTCTCTGTTAGTTTGCATGCTATCTCTAGTTAAACCGCCATACGTTTACGAGGCAGAGCTTTGTGCACGTGGGTGTTTTCTTTTTATTATTATTATTATTATTTTTACATTTGTATATTTTTCTTTACAAATTTTACCTAATGCACCTTTAAACCGGCCATAAGTTTATTGGCCGCACAAGAAATCAGCTTGTCCCGGCCACCTGGGCTACCGATTTGTCCACCTCTGCACAGTGTGAGCCTGGTTTGCTGATAATGTGTCATCTTTCAACATGCAGTGTGGGTTTTTTTTTTTCTTCTTTCTTCTTCTGTCTTTAGATACGTGTTTCTGATTGTCTCTCGTGTTCTCGTTCTCTCTGCAGCTGCTAGGTTTGGGAGGTTCGGCGGTAAGGATGATGGTTCTGGGTTTAAAGCTGCTTTGCTGTCTGGACCTCCTGGTGTAGGGAAAACCACCACTGCTGCTCTTGTGTGCGAGGTTAGTGTGTGTGTGTGTGTGAGAGAGAGAGAGATTTTATAATTTCGCTTGTGAACTGCAACCGATCAAGCGTGTTGTATTTAGATTTGATAAATAACACGTTTTGAAATTTACTTTATTAGATTTCGATTACGTGGAGCGGTCTGTGAATTAGCTGTTACTATAGAAACGAGAAATGATTATAACTTGAATTACAGGAGTAAAGAAGGTTAGTTACCAGTGCTTGCGTGTGTGTGTGTGTGTGTGTGTAGGAGTTGGGTTACAGTTACGTGGAGATGAACGCCAGCTGCACCCGCAGCAAGAACAGTCTGAAAGAAGTAATCGCCGAGTCTCTCAATAACACGAGCATCAAGAACTTCTACACAGGTACTTCAGCCGTTCGTACACGACGTGCTGCTAACAACATATATATATATATATATATATATATATATATATATATATATATATATATATATATATACACACACAATATAATGTTTTGTTCCTAATATTAACATATTACATTAAAGGCAAACGATGACCTTTTTTATTTGTGCCTGTTTTAATTGGACTGCATTGCCACGTTACATACACTTCCTGTCATAGCAACATCATCATCCATGCTGAATTTTACGATACATGCGTCATATAATACGGAACCCAGGGCTTCTCAAACTTTTTGACCCCTTTAACAGTAAGATAAATTCAGAGCAGAACATGTGTTTACTCACAAACTCCTTTCTAATGGAAGTCTCAAGGCGTTTTTTGACTTGCATCATTAACCAATATACCGCTGCATATTTTAAACGTACAGCACTGGTACCGCTTGCTGCAAGCGAAAAGGATTATATTTGATATTTATGTAATGCGCGAGTCTGTTTTTATGATTCAGAAGGTTGTTTTGTTTTTGTTTTTTTTAAATCCGCAAACGTTACAAGTGCATCGGGTATATTAGTTACATTTTTTTTTTTCCCCTGCTTACTCATGCAATCGTGTGGCAGCAGGACCGTGCATAAAATCCTGTAGGATAGAGGTCAAGTGCTTCAGTTAATGTTCACATCAGACCGGGGGGAAAAGCGTTTTCGTCTGCCGCGTGTTTGTTGGAGCCAGACGGCTCTGAATATTTCAGGGATTTTCATGCACAGCGGTCTACAAAATGGTGCAAACAACAACACATCCAGTAAGAGCAGTTCTGTGGATGGAAACACCTCGTTGATTAGAGAGGTCAGAGGAGAAAGACCAGACTGGTTCCAGCTGAAAGGAAAGGTCTATGGTTACTCACATAAGCACGCTGTACAACCGTGGTGAGCTGAAAAGCACCTCAGAAAGTGCAACACGTCAAACCCTGAGGTGGCTCGGCTTCAACAGTAGAAGATCTCTTCGGGTTCCACTCGTGTCAGCCAAGAACAGGATAGAAACCTACACTACAGAAGGCACAGACTCACCAAAACTCGATTTATTTTTCTTGCGACCTCTAGAGCGATACAGTAAGGCTTACTCGGTCATTCGGTGTCACATGACTTTGCTTGGAACGAATGTACGATGGTCTAAGCTCTAAATATTAGAGCTTGATTTACAAATACGTCAGGCATCAGAATTCATGGCGGCGTTAATCATGTATCGAGTTCTCGAACAACTGTCTAGACTGAGCTGCAGACGAAGTGGGTATAGATTAGATTGAAAAGGCTTCAGAAACGAGGGTCGTTTGTTCAGTTAGAAACTAAAGCATTGTGTGTGTTCTCAGGTGCATCTCAGACGGTCAGCGATAAACACGTTCTGATAATGGACGAGGTGGATGGCATGGCAGGAAATGAGGACAGAGGAGGAATACAGGTTTTTTTTGTTTGTTTAAAAAAAATAAATAAATTAAAAAAACTTGCACAGTGTTAACCACCAAATAAGAGTTAACCCACCCGTATTTTAATCCATGTGTCTTCTGTGCGATGCCTGCAGGAGCTGATTGGTCTGATCAAAAATTCAAAGATCCCCATTATTTGCATGTGTAACGACCGCAACCATATGAAGATCCGCTCCCTCGCTAACTACTGCTTCGACCTGCGTTTCCACCGGCCTCGCGTGGAACAGATAAAGGTAGCGAAACGTCCTCGAGAACCGCAGACCCGTCTGTCTCGGGTTAATCCGAGCAGTCGAAGCAAAAACGGCGTATAAATCCCTAGCGCATCTCTCAATGTCCGCTTTTACACTGAAGTGTCCTTCCTCGCTTCTTTCTCACTAATCAGGGTGCCATGATGTCCATTGCTTTTAAAGAAGGTTTAAAGATCCCGCCCCCGGCGCTCAACGAAGTCATCCTGGCGTCAAATCAGGACATTCGACAGGTATGTTCCACCGCGACGTTTCCGTCAAGAGTGTTTAGATGGAGCTTGGGCTGGGAAATATTATATAACGTCGATTTCGTAATAAATCGTGTGTCCTCTGTAGACTATGGAACAGAAATTTTCATAAGTCATATTTATTATGTGCTTTGTGTGATTTTAAAAAGCAGTAGATAACATATCTGTTTTCTGGCTGCTGTTCATCTTTATGCCTCTGCCACTGGGTGGCGTCATGTCTTTGGGTTGTGCGTCTGCGCCAGATTCTTTTTAGAGCAAGAATGAGTGGTTGAATGTTTGTAGGATTTATAAGGGGGCCAAGCACCGACGCTGTGTAGGCACCTTGTTGTTGTTCTACCTTTTATTTTTCTTCTTCTTCAGGCTAGGATGTTCATAGCAGCCCATAGAACCGTCTAGTAAAAAGTTTTGGCACACTGATTGAGGAGGGTCTAAGGAACATTCTGACCAAACTTGGGCCAAGTGCTTCCAACGCCACCATCGGGTCAAATTAGGGAGTGTGTTTATGGTCATAACTTTTGAATCGTGTGTCCAAAATTAATAGCCAGGCATCTCTGCGACGAGTTCAACGCACCATATGATGTCAATTTCCACCTAATTAGATTTTCCGCCATCTTGGATTTATTTATTTTTCTTCAAAAAACTGTTTTTTTCACTAATCCTACAAATTTTGTCCTTAATGTGCCAAATAGGACGCGAGGCTGTATCTCAGCAGCGTCCGTGCACGCCGAGACAAATCTTGGTAGGCATTCTCAGGACCATGCCCCAAGACTAATTCGACAAATCTCGTTACAGCGCCACTTGCTGGTCAAAATTTACAATAAAATGCCTAAATATGCTTCCATCCAAGTGCCATTTATTGCTGTTCCACCTCCAAATTCTGCCCAATCATCACCAAATTTGATTCACATCATCTTGAGACCTGTTTAAACTTGCACAAAGTGGAGGTGGGGGGAAGTCTCATGAGAAAAAACATAAATACCTTAGATGCTTTTAAATTGCAAGAAGAAAAAAAAAATACATCACGGGTCACAGCACTGTCCGTGGTCAAAACATACACATCATGAGTGAAACTACAAATCACTCTTGAATCCCTTTGCCTAAAGTTCTAGCAGTTCTTTCCTGCTATTGCTTAGGCAGCAATTGTAGCACGTCCGTGAATGTGCGGCTCACCGAGTCTGGGTGCTTGGCCCCCGAACATGCTGCTTGCAACTTTAATATGGACTTATCGTTATAACTAGCAGATGAGCTGATTTAGATTTTGGAATTGATCCAAACCGGTCCAAAGGTCATAGCAAGGTGAAATGTCTGAAATTGTGTTTCTTCAATAGCTTCCTTCCCGTTTGAAGTATATTACAAGGGTTTTTGAGCGATACAAGTTAGTAACTAGAAGGACTAGACTCGGTAGCGGAGGAGTCCCATCCACCTTTGGCGTCAAGTTCTAGACGTTATATTGTGATGCATGTTGTGTTTTGTGAGAATATTCCAAGGTCCCGAAGCTAAATCACACCAAGGTCAACCCTCTCCAGGCCCATGAAATAAATCAGATAGATACAAATCTGTTTTGGTACAAATAATAATCATGCTGGTGCTCCTTCAAATCTAACGTGAGAGAAATATAAAGACATATTTAAAGCTCGATGCGGGGGAAAAAAACCTAATCTTTGTTTAGTACTTATAAATGTATTTTTGTATAGCTTTATAATATAGTTTTGTATTGTTTGTGATGTCACTTTTATCCAGGTGCTGCATAATTTGAGCATGTGGTCAGCCACGGACAAGGTCATGACCTACGACCAGGCAAAAGCAGACGCTAACAGGGCCAAGAAGGACATGAAAATGGTACCCGCTTACACACTCACATTCACACACACGCACACACTCGCATTACGGTAGACGTACCAAAAGCAGCGTCCTCCTAAAAGTAAGTGTTTGTTTGTTTCCAGGGACCATTTGACGTGTGCAGGAAAGTGTTTGTTTCAGGTGAAGAGACCGCCCACATGACCCTGATTGACAAGTCGGACCTTTTCTTTCACGATTACTCGCTGGCACCGCTGTTCGTCCAAGAGAACTACATACACGTCCGGCCAGCTGCCGCAGGGTAGGACACGCGCACAAAGACTTTACGCGCATACACACAATGACGTATTCAGATGTACAGTTGCTTTGTAAATTTATATTTTTCATTGCTTGTTCCATGGTGGTGGTGTGTGTGTGTGTGTGTGTGTGTCAGGGGAAATCTGAAGAATCATTTAGTGTTGCTGAGTAAAACGGCCGACAGCATCTGCGATGGAGATTTAGTGGACAGGCAGATCCGTTCTCGCCAGACCTGGTCTCTGCTACCCACACAGGTACATACACACTCTGTTCCCTTATGTGTAAATGAACAGCAGTTACGATTAGACCTTTTCATCACAAGTAGTGGTGGACAAGTCATAAATTCATTAGCGAACGCTCTGGGTAAGTGTGCTCTAATATCCCCTTACATCACATCTTCAGGATATTATTAGATTCTGGGTTTGCTTCTTTATTTTTTTTCTCAGCTGTGAGGTGAGTGTGTATAGTAACACAGGAGAGTTATATAACGGCTTTTAGGCTGGACCCGAGTCTGGAAAGGTTATCTGTGCACACTATTTAATCTGCCTAGGGGGAAAAAAAAACGATGTGTTGTACAGCTGTGGGTGGGATCCGGAGCAAGTGCTATATTTCCAGCCTGCTTATCCTACTTCTATACCAGACAACCAAGATAAAAATACAAAACAAACCCCTAATAATCCCGACACAAAATCTGCTCCCAGGCTAGTGATTTTTTCCACCGTGATAACAATCAGAATTTAATCATGATCTCACTTATTTAGCCATAATAGATTGAGGTATTACATATTATAATAGGTTCAAGAGCTCTAAAGGGTACGTACTCAATGTGATTAGAGACCAGCTATACTTAAAGTCCTTAAAGTTGATGAAGAGAACCTAATTAAACAAATGAGATAAAAATATTATACTCGGTCATTTATTTATTGAGGAAAATGATCCAATATTGCACATCTGTGAGCGGTGTAGAAAAGTATGTGAACGTTTGCTTTCAGTATCTGGTGTGACCGTCTTGTGCTGCAATAACTGCAGCTAAACATTTCCAGTAACTGTTGCTCAGTCCTGCACATCGTCTTGGAGGAGTTTCATCCCGTTCCTCAGTACAGAACAGATTCAACTCTGGGATGTTGGTGGGTTTCCTCACATGAACTGCTCGCTTCAGGTCCTTCCACAACATCTCTATTGGATTACGGTCAGGACTTTGACTCGGCCGTTCCGGAACATTCACTTTATTCTTAATTAACCGTTCTTTGGTAGAACGACTCGTGTGTTTAAGATCGTTGTCTTGCCGCATGACCCACTTTCTCTTCAGATTCAGATCATGCACAGATGTCCTGATATTTTCCTTTAGAATTCGCTGATATTCAGAATTCATTGTTCTATCAATGCTGGAGGCCGTCCTGCCCAGATGCAGCAGAACAGGTCCAAACCATGATACTACCACCACCATGTTTCACAGATGGGATAAGGATCTAATGCTGGAATGCAGTGTTTTCTTTTCTCCAAACATAACATAACATCTGTCCTCAAAATATTGTTACACTAGCCTTATGGCTTGTCCACGTGATCTTTAGCAAACTGCAGATGGGCAGCAATGTTCGTTTTGGAGAGCAGTGACTCACCATTTTCCTGATGGTGGACTCATGAACATTAACATTAGCCAATGTGAGAGAGGCCTTCAGTTGTTTAGAAGTTACCCAGGGTTCCTGTGTGACCTCGTGGACTATTACACGTCTTGCTCTTGGAGTGATCTTTGTTGGTCTTCACTCCTGTGAGGGTAACAACGGTCTTGAATTTCCTCCATTTGTACACAATCTGTCTGAGTGTAGATTGGTGGAGTCCAAACTCTTTAGAGATGGTTCTGTAACCTTTTCCAGCCTGATGAGCTTCAACATCTCTTTTTCTGAGGTCCTCAGAAATCTCCTTTGTTCGTGCCATGATACACTTCCACAGGCATGTTTTATGAAGATCAGACTCGTACATCACGTGAGCTGCAGTAATCGTATTCAAGCCCACGCTTCTTCCTCTGAAAAAGTCACTTTTTCTCTTTATAACTCCGAATGTCCTCAAGGCTCATGTTCAGGCGGGATTTATTTTTGCCGTATCAAAAATGTCATAGTATCACATTCGATTACATGCCGTATATAGTATGTGTTTTTTTTAATCTTTTATATTTGCAGGAATACGGACCCGGTGTGGAAGCTTAATTCTGCTGAATTTGTGTTTCTGGTGTCATTATACAGGTCCGAGAATGAACCCTTGTTTATATTTCTTCTGTGAACTGTGTGTCTGTGTATCATCCAGGCAATCTACGCCAGTGTGCTGCCTGGGGAATTGATGCGCGGTTATATGAGTCAGTTTCCCACGTTTCCCAGCTGGCTGGGGAAGTTCTCATCCACGGGCAAACACAGTCGTATTGTACAGGAGCTGTCCTCACACATGAGTCTGAAGTGAGTGCTTCACACGCACGCACACACACACACACACACACACACACACACACACTTTCACTCTCGTAGCTATTCGGGGTTCTACTCGGGGTCGTTGGAAATGTACATATGGTAGATACGACTGAAAATAAACCGTCACTGGGTTCTTATACCACGGATTGTCAGAAGGTGTTCATTTGATGGATCTGTCTCACAGTGGTGCCGGCTCGGTGCGCGCATACCTTATTGTTTCCATAGTAACGATTAACACAGGGATTTGTAGTGTGGACGCTCAACGAAACAAAACAAAACGTGTGTAAATGTGCAGAAGCGACCGCATCACACCACCTGGTAGTTGAAGGTTTTCGGTCCGTGTAGCGTTTTTGGGTTCGTTGTTTGTTTTTAATATTGAAAGCGAAATGATTAATCGACTGTGTTTTAAACTCTTTTTTTTTTTTTTTTGCTCAGAAATGCGAAATGTTTTAAATATGCCTTGCCTCGTTGCGTGCTGTCAGAGCCTGCGATCCTTGTAATTTTGCCATCCTCTCTGCCTAGGACACTGAGCAGTAAGGAGGCGATAAATCTAGACTACCTGCCCTACCTGCGTTCCGCCCTGCTGGAGCCCCTGCGGTGTCGTGGGGCAGACGGAGCCAGTCAGAGCGTGACGCTGATGGACGACTACGACATCGTCAAAGAGGATTTCGACAGCATCATGGAGATCAGTACATGGGGCGGACAGGCCGATCCGTACTCCAAGCTCGACTCCAAGGTATGAAGATCCGCTGCGTTGTGTTCTGCTTTACGGCTGTGGCAAGTTCGTCTTCGGTTTCTTATAGAGTTCCTGTCAGTTCAGGAATCATCGTCACCTGGGGTAGATGGGTGAAATAGTTATGGGGAAAAAATCTCATTGTGGTTGTGTGCAATATCAAGAATAGCTTTTAAACAAAGCCACACGTGGAACAGGTATTGGAACCTGTAGAGATTGTTCCGGAAATCCGATACGTACGGGATTTCGGAGAGTTTTTTTTGGTACGTGATCGTTGCAGCCAAAAACGCTTGATTTCGCTGCGGCTTTTTAAAACATTAGCGACGCGACTTGCGGAGTTTTTTGTGCTTTTTTTTTTTTTTTTTTTTTTTTTTTCTTTAAATGTGGAAAACTACTCGAATTGGCGAAATCGCAATCGTACGCAATTATTTCGCGCGGCCTTTCCGCATCGATGTTTGTTGGTAAACGAGACCTTTTTGCTGCACTCATGTTCGAAGAGGGCTCTCGGCCCCGAATCTGCAGAAAATCTTTTTGAAAAATCTTGAAAAACGGGTCATTTTGAAAAATTGCACGCTCCTACGAATACTGCGGAGTTTGCTTGATTTTGCGTTCCTTTCTGCGATTGGGAAAAATCCTGGAGGGCCTGAAAATCTCCTTGAAGGATCTTCTTGTTTGTATTACTTTTTTTTTTTTGACATCACCTGATTGTTTAGGAGCTCTTAAGCAGTCAGCCATGACTCTTCCTCTTTCTCCAGGGTATAAGTATGAGGTGACACAATCATAAGGCCAGATTTCCTCATCCAGCAACATGAGGAACATTTAAAGAATACAAATGAAATCCGGTGGTTAAAAATGGCCGTATGCCAGAAGAGTGTACGAGTGCATGGTTAGAAGGGTAGAAGTTTCTCCAAGGTTCACAGTTGGAGTTTTGCAGAAGATGGCAGCATTTTTACGATCACCGTGCCTCAAAGTTGAAATTAAATGAATCTAAAATTAAATCCCCTTTATCTTCATGCCAAAAGAAAGCCTTTTCTAACCACAAACATGCACGTGGAGATCGCCAGATGCTACTGGAACCTTTTACAGGAACCGAGTTCTGTTCAGATGAGAGAAAAATAGAGGAGAGAAAAATGTGGAGTTCCTCCAAAGTCCCTGAGAACCTCGTTAGGATACATTGCATCATGAAGTACCGGGAGCTTTTGGATGAAAATCTGTCTGCCTTTGAGAAGAAGCTACATCTGGCTCGTGGTTGGATCTTCCAGAAGTATAATAATCTAAAGCATGCATCCAAATCCACAGTGAAATGGTTCACTGACCACCATGGCAGTTATTTGCTTACTGGGACCATTACTGTGCAGAAATGACAGCGCTGTGATGTCATTTTAAAGTGACATCACCTGTGATGTGACATTTAAAATGACATTTAAGTGACATTTAAAGTGACACTGACTTTTTCTCCGCAGGTGAAAGCTGCATTCACGCGAGCTTATAACAAGGAGTCCCACTTGACACCGTACTCACTGCAGGTAGTAAAGAAAGGTCGCAGAGGAGCGGTCGAACCTGATCTGAGTTTAGACAGTGACCTCCAGGGACAGGAAGAAGACGAGGAGGAGGAGGAGGAAACTCTTAATACGGACGCCATGATCAAGGTGAATTACGAAACACCGATATCGGGCTGATTACTTCATTGCTAACTTTACACTGTTCACATTCATTATTATTATTATTCATTTGAACTTGTTGATTAGTTTTCTTTATCAGCAGCTCTGGCAGTAGTGATGTTCTCGATTCTAACATGTTATCGTTTCTATAGTAACTTCCACAGGGACTTGTATGGGGGTCCATACAAACAGGGGCTCCACATAAACAGTTTAAAAAAAAAAAAACAACCTAAAAACGTGTGTAATTGTTGATATATTGAGGTTTTCTGTGAGATGTTTATTAAGCATTTTTGGAAGGAGTGTGTCTCCAGTCTTGTTCAGGAGTTATAACGTAAGGGGTAATAGGAGCTAACTTTAAACATTTAAACATAAGTATAGACTAGAGGTCGAGCGATTGATCGGTTTTGACGGTTAGCACCGATAACCGTTTGCTGGAACTATCAAAAACGCACACCGATATTTTTCCCAGTTTCGTCCGTTGCGGAGCGGCTGAGAAGCACCCGTTGTCATTACTATACGGTGCGAGAGCGGCCTCTAGAGGCGAAATAAAAAACGGACTAATTTTATTGTGTTGTTTTGAGGTGTTTTTTATTATTATTTTTTAAAATTATTATTATTTTGGATATCCCTCATTTTTATTTGTTATTTGGAGTGTTACTTTTTGGTTAAATTCGGATGTATATCGTTTGTTTACATTAATATTCATTAATAGTTAATATCTTTATTTCATTTTTAAAAAAGTACAGTACACTTTCACGGTACAGTCAGTACTGTTTATTTTTGCAATAAAAAATATTGCAAAAGTGTTATATTTTTATATATTTTTCAAAAGTGTTATATTTTCATTCAGTATCAATTTTAAAAGAACCAGTTGATGAATCGGTTATAGGTCGGTGGGTACCGCCCAACTTGGTGGATTTTACAGATAACTATCAGTCGACCTCTACTATAAACGGATATGTTTTATGAATTTTTTTTTTTAATGTAATCGTTCTCACGTTGCTGTGGTTTCAGTGGAGTAAGATATTGGTGTGGGAACAGTAACCTGGGCTGCATCACATACCCTGTTGTTGATTATGTTTCTATAAGCGCATGACCTGTTGTGTTTTATTCCTTACTGTTATAATCTAGAACTGCACTGTAGCGTATAATCCGCATTAGCCTGACTCTATAGTAGAGTCTGTATTATCATGTTTGTATTATCTTATCGGTGGATCTGTTGTTCTACCACTGAATGCTCTTCATAAATCTCTCTCTTTCTGTCCTGACCCTACAGCAAAAGAAGGCCAAACCCACAAAAGAGGTCAAGCAAGAGAGCGCAAGGGATTCCGGAAAGGGCAAAGGCAAAGGAAAAGGCAGAAAGTGAAACCAGGCCTGCGCTGAGAAGAGTCGTTCAGAAAGGCATATTGTAAACAAACGCTCGATCCTCCTCTCTGTTAAGAACTCGAACGGCAGGCGAAGATCAGACCTTCCTAAGGCTATCGAAAGGTCAGTATTAACATGGAGCGAGCGGTGGAAAGAGGAGGCATTTTCAGCAATTAGAAACGAGTGGGCGGCCATTCCGTCGTCTCGCACTCGACTGGACGAGAAGGACAATAGAAACAGGAAGCCCACACACACACACACACACACACACACACACAGAGCGCACTCATTTACATACACAAAGTAAAATTTGAAACCATCTGTGACTTCAAGCATCTCTCATCTCACCCCTTATTCTCATTACACCTCCTATTTCTTATTCACTTGCAGCTCTTCTTCGGTTACATAAGCACTTTGCATAAATCACATACTCCTCATGAAGACCATACACATTCGAATGGGTTTGAACCGTGAGCTGTAAATAAATATACGCATTTGAACTCGTATATAATTCGATATTTAGTCACATTTGAAAATTGCGGGAAAGAAAACGTAGTATTATTTTTCTTGCTTTGGGTTTTTTTTTTTTTTCTTTCTTTCTTCCATGGAAATTTTTTCTTACAAACTGACAGTGCACTGTACCGGCTTGTAGCGTAGATTGTATACGACTTTGGATTTTCATCAAGCAATTAAAGAGTAAGTAATGCGATAGCGAGTTGGTGTGGTTAGTGATTTTACTGGACTAACTTCATCTTTTCTCTTTTCGGATTTCGCATATACGATGTAACTTATAGATACGAGCGTTGGCCATTTAATCAGGTGAACTTATCATACGTATACCGTGTTGAGTTTGTAGGTTTACAGTTAGTGACTGTATAGTCTGTTAATCACTCCTCAACAAATGGATCACTTCAAAAGCCGTGCCCAAAATATTTCTACGATATAAATGGCTTATAAACTACCAAACCCGGAAGTTCATCGTCCGAGCACATCATGCCCCATCCACATGGGGGTGTAGTGATCACTCGTTAATGATGAGTAGAGAATTTTAATATTTTTGTTTCGCCCCTAGCAAGTAAAATCTTAAAGTGTTTAGTTCTATTATAGAATGATTTTTTTTTTTGAAAAAAATTCTACGTGCTGTAATCGCGAAATGCCGTAATAAATACTTTTATAATAAAGCCTGTATCTCGTCTTATTGTTCTTTCTAACGTGGGATCACTGTTTATAATTGACACTTGTTGCCATGGCGAATTTATTTCTAGCCTACGCCAGACGCAAGATTCAGCTGCCAAATAAGCAGCCGATACTGGAGACTCCTTCCGAATAAGTGTTCAACAAGGTACGTTTTTGTTAATCAGTTTTTCTGGTGCATCCACCGGACAAGTCCTCGTGCCGGTGCTATTGACAAATAAGGTATCCGCACGAGCACGTTGATTCACCTTACAGCTGAAACAAGTGTACTATCGGAGGAAAATTTAATCATCGTCTTCTGACCAATAGGAATTCGATTCTGCTGTATAAAGAATCGGCGTCTACTTGCTGTTGATTTGTTTTCCTGTAACGGCACACCTCGTCATGTTTTATACCTTAAATATAATTCAAGGGAAGGAGCTAATGAAATACACTTTAGTTTGTGTTCTTTCGGCTGCTCCAGTTAGGGGTCGCCACAGTGGATCCCCTTCCGTTGTCCACGTATTGATTTGTCATAGGGCATCCGGTGTTAAAAAGCTTTCTGAAGCGTTTATCTGAGGCTTAGGACCAGCAGTAAATATGCACTCGCCTGTGCGCCCAGTGTGGGACTCAAACCCACAATCCTGAGATCAAGAGTCCTATGCTTTACCAACTGAGCAAGCTGGGAACCCGATTTAACCGTTCCGTATAAATCCGTATTCAATCCCGTTTTCCTTCGCCTGACTTTCTTAATCCAGTGTTGTTCCACTGAGTTAGTCACTCCATATGGTTGAGGAGCTAGCTGAGATGGATAGGTGGATGGGAAAATGTCTTTTTATTGCTGAGCTCCTATGCTATGAGAGGGAGAGAGAGATATAAATCGATTCCAAATCTGATTTATTGAGAAAATCAGAATGTTAAGGGCAGTAGACAGAAATGTCATACTTATTAAAAATATATATGTGAATACATCATTTTATTCCAGTAAGTCATGACTTAAATATCTAGATTTTTTTTTTTCAGAACAATACATAGAACTTCAAAGTGTTCATAACATGAAGAAAAACAAGACTGTTTCCCGCTTCTAAGGATTAAAACGGTGCTCTATGCGATCGTAGATATGGCAAATATAAAGAATGATGCACAGTGTCAGTCCAGCTGAAGAATATAGGTTTGGGTTAAATATTAAACATCTTTACAAAAATAAATACATTTCAATCCTACTGTTTCCTCTGAGCATCGCTATCTTTCCCTCGATCGAATCTTG
Organism: Ictalurus punctatus; assembly: GCF_001660625.3. Taxonomy (NCBI): domain Eukaryota; kingdom Metazoa; phylum Chordata; class Actinopteri; order Siluriformes; family Ictaluridae; genus Ictalurus; species Ictalurus punctatus. The sequence continues at coordinate 3,584,664 of NC_030444.2, forward strand.
ATCGAATCATTGTCCGTGAGGTCCTTCACGTATAACCAAAAAAAAACACAACACAAAAAACAAAAAAGCAAGAGTTTAAATTCTCCAGATTCACATTCATTGTTCATGCCTTAAGCGAAGCGAAGATGTCAAATATAATTGCAGTGTTGAATGAGTACTAGGCTTCAGCACTGGCATTTGTTGTCTTCTCCCACTGAACAACATGAGCCTGCTTCAGTGATTGGCTGAGTTGGTCTACAGTTAAATACATACTGCATTCGGAGTATTTCTCATCATTTCCACTCGCTGATTAGAAACCGTGAACTACAGCTGTACTACAGTTAACATGTAAAAGCGACAGGACACGCTGTTCTGATTTTAATACGCTTTTAATAAGCTCAATGCAGAATTACACCAGACGAGCTACGTGTCGCGAACGGATGCTTTGATACGGATTTTCACTTATTGATTATAAGGTGTAGAAGACAGACTAGGGTCTCATAATCCACCCAGCTTTAGTTATTCCTCTCACGGCGTTTTATTTCCTACCTGCAGGGAAGCGCTTAGGAATGAGAATGGAACGAGGAACCCACTGAGAGTTTCTGGGATTTTAGTTATCCAACAAACAGCTAAAACTGCGTTCTCTGAAACATTTTTCAGGACGGTAATAAACAGTGTTTACGATCATCGGTGTATAGAGTTTGATGTGTGGGATGCCACTGGTACGTCTCATTCTCCAGTGCTCCTGAGTGTGTGGTTCTCCTGAAGGTCTGCCCATCACTCACGCGCACCAGCCATTTCCCGGACACTGGCTCCACGTTTCTACTTCTTCCTTTTCCAGAGCTGTAAATGTCAGCGATGATCGTCGATTAGTCAGTCATATTCATTTCAGTATGATTTTGGTAACTATAGACATGGACTGTAAAGTATGAGACGCACTTACAGGAACGAGAAGCACGAGGGATTCACATCACCAGCCTGGAAGGTTATTCTGAGAGAGAGATTTATGAGTTCTGGAGGTACTACTGAAAACTGTTTCAATTTTTGACATATATATTTTTTTAACGTAATCAATTGTTGAATCGATTTTAAATATAAATAACGTACCCTAGATTTAGTATCGCGATGGTAATATTGAGAAAAAAAACCCGCCCATGAATTATAAAATTATAGCGTGAGGATGAAATAAGTATTCTGACATTTTATTTTTGTTAATATATTTTCAGTGCATACTGTAGATCCACTTCAGAAACGCGCAATTTGTACATGCAGTTTGGTCTGATACAGGTTGCTGGTCCGTTTTAAAAATGATTTTGCTTGGTTTATCTACAGCGGCCATCTTTGTGTCATGGCACACAAGAAATTTTGGTTATACAGCTGCTTACGGAAACCACAGTTTCTCGGCTTAGGATGGTCCTAGTTCTTTGTAACGAAATCTGATCTCTAAAGCACATTTAGCACATTCTTCTTCCTTAGACTTAACAAATGTAGGTTTAAGGTTTTTGCTAAGGCTCTGTAGCGTTTCCATTTGATATCCTTCACCACCAATGGCAACGTCTTTTACGATGAGGTCCAATTTGCATGAGAACGTTTTTGCATCAGGTCCTGCTTAATATTGTGTAGGTCCCCCTCGTGCTGCCAAAATAGTTCTGACCCATCGAAGCATGGACTCCACAAGACCTCGGAAGGGCACCCATGACCCTGTCACTGGTTCCTTCTTTGGACCACTTTGTTTTTTTGTGTTTCATACCGGGAACACCGTACAAGACCTGCTGTTTTGGAGATGCTGTGACGCAGTCGTCTAGCCGTCACAATTTGGCCCTTATCAAAGTCGCTCAGATCCTTACGCTTGCCCATTTTTCCTGCTTCCAACACATCAACTGCGAAAACTCCCTGTTCACTTGCTGCCTAATAAATATAGCCCACCCCTCCCCTTGACAGATGCCATTGTAATTCACTGTTATTCACTTCACCTGTCAGTGGTTGGTATGTTCTGGCCGATCAATGAATATTGGATGTAAAATTCAATAAGGAATATAATCTCCAGACTTTTAGATTTAATTTGAGGGGATTATTAGGTGCCGAGTTTGCATGTTCTCCCCGTGCTGCGGGGGTTTCCTCCGGGTACTCCGGTTTCCTCCCCCAGTCCAAAGACATGCACGGTAGGCTGATTGGCGTGTCTAAAGTGTCCGTAGTGTATGAATGGGTGTGTGAGTGTGTATGTGATCGTGCCCTGCGATGGATTGGTACCCTGTCCAGTGTGTACCCCGCCTTGTGCCCGATGTTCCCTGGGATAGGCTCCAGGTTCTCTTTGACCCTGAAAAGGATAAGCGCTATAGAAGATGGATGGATGGATGGATGGAAAAGTAATTGGAGAAGTTGCTGCTTAGCTGTTCCGTGCACTGGGGTATGTTATGCCCTCGTTATTTCACTTACAAGTAAGCGAATACAAGGGTAAAATTTGAAGTGGATATATGCACTGGAAGTACACTACATGGCCAAAACACCAATGTGTGCTTGTTGAACATCCCGTTCCAGATTTCGTCCGCGTTTTGCTGTGATAATAACCGCCACTCTTCTGGATGTTGGAGTGTGGTTGTGTGTATTCGCCACTAGAGAGTTAGAGAGGTCAGGCACTGATATTGGACGAGGACGCTTGCTGGGCAAAACTGTTCAGTGGGGTTGAGGTTAAAGGCTCTGTGCAGGCCACTTGAGTTCTTCCACTCAACATTGGCAAACTTTATCGCCCTCGCTTTGTGCGTTTAGCCATTTGCGCATTGTCCTGCTGGAACATGTTCGGCTTGACCCTTAGAGCTAGTGACGGGAAATGCATACAAAGACATTCTAGACAACCGTGTTCTTCCAACGTTGTGGCAACATTTGGGGAAGGCCCATATATGGGTGTGATGGTTAAGTGTTCGCATACTTTTACCCATATAGTGTATATTAAATACAAATTACAAAAACCAAAGTGTCTGAATACTTATTTCAGCTCACCGTATACATGTTCTGCCTTTTATTTGAAAAAGACAGCGACTACAGGGGTTAAAGCAGACATTGCCATGTTATTAATGTCCATTATGAAGTGAAGCACTTTGAAATTACAGCATCACACTCCATTCCTTACCTGGCACTCATATGAATAATGTGGAGTAGCTCTAAAACGTGCTACCTCCAGCACCATTGATCCACTGCAGTTCTGAAACCCACACACGCATTAATGAAATCGCCTAGTCCTTTTGATTATACACTTACAAACAAATATCAGTATTAAGTGTTTGTGTGTTGGTTGTTCTGTAGGAAAGTGTTTGTGTGAGTGAGAGTAACACCTGGAGTAGTGTTCGGGCGTAATCTTGAGTCACAGCTCTTATGTCCTCTCCATTTACTGATAAAATCTGATCACCAAGTGAGAGTCTTCCATCTGTCTCAACCAGCCCTCCCTGTCTTATCTCAGATACAAATATCCCAGTGTCGTTCCTGCAACACACAGGAATGCGGATCATACCCACAGACACAACCACTTTATAGTAAATGTTTTTAAATGTCATTGAATTGATGAATTGTAGGACTACTACTATGTTAGTAGTACTCATTGCTAAACGAATCACTATTTATGTACAGGGGTGCTTGAAAGTTTGTGAACCCTTTAGAGTGGTCTCTATTTCTACATAAATGTGACCTAAAACATCATCAGATTTTCACACAAGTGGATAAGAGAACCCAATAATACAAATGAGACAAAAATTATATATTACATATCTGTGAGTGGCAAAGGTATGTGAACCTTTTGTTTTCAGTATCTGCACCCTCGTGCAGCAGTAACTGCGACTAAACTGTTGCTCAGCCCTGCACATCGTCTTGGAGGAGTTTTATCCCGTTCCTCAGTACAGAACAGATTCAACTCTGGGATGTTGGTGTGTTTCTTCACATGAACTGCTCGCTTCAGGTCCTTCCACAACATCTCTATTGGATTAAGGTCAGAACTTTGACTCGGCCGTTCCAGAACATTCACTTTATTCTTATTTAACCGTTGAACCATTTAACCGGTAGAACGACTCGTGTGTTTAGGGTCGTTGTCTTGCTGCATGACCCACTTTCTCTTGAGGTTCAGTTCACAGACAGATGTCCTCATATTTTCCTGTAGAATTTGCTGATATTCAGAATTCATTGTTTCAACAGTGATGGTGAGTCGTCCTGCCCAGATGCAGCAAAACAGACCCAAACCATGATACTACCACCTTCATGTTTCAGAGATGGGATAAGGTTCTTATGCTGGAATGCAGTGTTTTTTCCTTTCTCCAAACATAACACTTCTCTTTTAAATCAAAAATTCTATTTTGGACTCATCCATCCTCAAAACATTTTTCCAACAGCCTTCTGGCCTGTCCACGTGATCTTTAGCAAACTGCAGACGGGCAGCAATGTTCTGTTTGGAGAGCAGTGGCTTTCTCCTTGTAACCCTGCCATGCACACCACTGTTGTTCGGTGTTCTCCTGATGGTGGACTCATAAACATTACCATTAACCAATGTGAGAGAGGTCTTCAGTTGCTTAGAAGTTACCCAGGGTTCCTTTGTGACCTCGTGGACTATTACACGTCTTGCTCTTGGAGTGATCTTTGTTGGTCTTCACTCCTGGTGAGCATAACAACGGTCTTAAATTTCCTCCATTTGTACACAATATGTCTGACTGTGAGGTGGTGGAGTCTAAACTCTTTAGAGATGGTTCTGTAACCTTTTCCAGCCTGATGACCATCAACATCTCTTTTTGCTGTCCTCAGAAATCTCCTTTGTTTGTGACGATACGCTTCCACAAATATGTCATGAAGATCAGACTCTGATTATTTCACCTTCAAATTAAAACAGCTAATCCTAGAAGTTCACATACTTTCCCACTCACAGATATGTAACATTGGATCATTTTGCTCAGTAAATAAATGACCAAGTATAATATTTTTGTCTCATTTGTTTAACTGGGTTCTCTTTGTCTACTTTTAGTACCTGTAGTAGAAAATCTGATGTTGTTTTAGGTCATATTTATGCAGATACATAAAATTCTAACTTTAAAGCACCACTATGTAAATGTGGACCCTGTTTCTTTCCCCAACAGGTTCACTTCCATTGAATGATGTGAATTCATTCGATTGGTTAATAAAATTAGTGCAAAGATTTTAAAACCCTTCAGCCACAAGGTCACTCCAGAATCATCTGGCCACCAATGCATGCGAGTACTCTGTTGAAATACTTGCCAGGAAAAACAAGAGAACCCATTTCAGTTTGACATCCTACATTGCGTCATGAGTAAAGGGCTTAAGGAATTGCAGTACAAGAGTGAAATCCCACACTGGGCTTTTGGGGGTGTGGTGGACAAGTGCTTTGCTCCCTTCAGCGACAAGTTTATGTGCCCCCCGCAAGGTACCATCCATGGTGCTGTGACAGACTGCAATAGCTGCTACTTGTTAAATCTAAACAATTCACTGTCAAAGGGGACTTTCCCCTGTCTAGAAGTCCTTGTGGGAAGGCTAGTGCACACCATTTGTGGAAGCGATTTCATCACCACCTCTTCAGTCTGATGGGCCAACCCATAAGCACAGGCGCAAATCATTCCATCCATTTGGGACAGAGATCTAATTGGGGAAGAACCTACCAACGATTCATGTCCAGTAGAGCTCAGTTCTGTGCAATGTGGGCAGAAACAGTAGTGGAGTAGGAAATAGTACTGTAGACATTGAGGCCAGGCATGGGACAGTGTATCCTGACCTAGCTCCATCAGGGAGAACCACAGTCGGTTGATTTGGCACAGTCGACGAGATCCACCTGGGCCCTGCCAGACTTATCTGGAACACCACTTCTCAATGTAGACACCAGTCTCTGAGCACTCTTCTAGTCTTCATAGTGTCTTGTGCCACTGGTGATGCAATGTTTCTGACCATCACAACATTGTTCAAACAGACCAGCATGTGGTGGTGTCTCAGAACTGAAATCTAGATAGAGTGCATTAAGTTCCAGCATGCTTGATGCGCTGTACTCTCATAGTAGGACTACATATGCCTAGTGTGTCTCTGTGGCACCACACTGCCCCTCACCATGAAAGGCATCCATAGTGACTATCTTACTCTGATGGGGCACCGGTCCCAGATGGAACCCTTTTGTGAGTCTCGTGCTGCCAGTGAGTTACCACTCATGTCCACCTCAATGAGATAAGGATATGTCTCTGTGCTATTTGGAGTTTAGTCCCAGGCTGATCACTAATTCTGAAATACCGTTGCAGCTGTGGTTAATAATCCTGGCATTCTCAGCAGGATCTAATGTATCAACCGGGCAAAATTCATTTTATGAGCATGATAATGCCTGCTGCATGTTCGGGTGTCAGCATGGCTAGCCTTCTCAATGAATCTAGCTTCACGCAGGTGAGCTGTATGGCCTGCTTCAATACTAGAGCATTCAGAGCGAAACTGAGCACCATAATGTGTGCAACGAACGTGGACGTGTTCCAGATGGCCTGCTCCTTGGTGAAAACAGTTAGGAGCTAGTTGTCCAAATATGGCAGTATCCTTATGCCTCTGGCAATCAGACGCAACAGGACTGCCTGCATGCGTCTCGAGAACACCCATGGTGCTAGAGTGTGGCTGAAGGTTAAAACTTTCAAATGGAATATCTTTCCTTGGAAGGCAAACCTCAAATCGAATCTGTGTTCTGGAGCATTGAGAACATGAAAACATGCATTGTTCACTGACATGGTGCAGTGAACGCATGGGGCAGTGGTGGTTTGGCGGTTAAGGCTCTGGGTTACAGGTCAGGGGTTCAAGCCCCAGCACTGCCAAACTCCCACTGTTGGCCCCTTGAGCAAGATCCTTAACCCTCTCTGCACCAGGGACACTGTATCATGGCTGGTCCTGTGCTCTGACCCCATCTTCCTGGCATGTGAAGAAAATAAATTCACTGTGCTCTAATGTATATGTGACCAATAAACACATTGACTTTCTAGAATGTTACCATAGATGTCACATGGGATGTGCAGATGGGAATACAAACCAAAAGTACATTATTCAGGACACGACAATCCAGCTAACTATCTGATAAATCCAGATATGTATGTTGTGTATACCTTTTATCCACAATGCTTAGGCCCAGGTCCTGGCCTGGTTGGAACTGGAGGTCCACAGTGAAAAGGTCCCACATGTCCTCATGAGTGTGTGTAGCTTGATTGTCGAAGGTGTGTGTAGATGTGTGTCTGTACACACAGAGGCGTACGTGTTGGGGACTCAAGCGCAGGACACTTAGAGCCTCCTCATGACTAGCCATTCTCAGGTCTATTCCATTCACCTGTTAAAAGGGGGTAGTTTGGTAATAGGGGAAAATGCCACTAGCCAATATCAGAGATACATAAAAGAGTCGAGCAGTAAGATATAGATTAAATGTAGAAAGCAATTTCTTGGACTGAAATGATCTTTTATAAATGTGTTACTCTTTTATAACAATAACACATTTGGTGCTACATTGTTCCTACATTCGATATGGTGGCAGCTTACAGGTGTTACTTATAGGTCAGTTGTGTCTTGTTGATGTGAATACTCATTTGTAATAACAGCACTGTTGTGTCTTGAAATCACCATAATCGTTCAGGGAGAATTATAAATACCTCAAGGATGTGGTCTCCTGCCATTAATCTCCCGTCTCTATGAGCAGCACCTCCTTCATTCACCTCATGAATCAGAATCACTCCCTGAGAGAGAGAGAGAGAGAGAGAGAGAGAGAGAGAGAGATGAAGGGTCAGAACAGACAAAATGGAGGTGAAGAGAGAAGTTTTAGAAACCCAATTAGTTATATAAGCAATATATCATCCTAAAATGCTTTAGAAGTATCAGCCACCTTCACGTCATTATACTGTATCATAACAGATAGATTGGCATCACTCAGAACTCCATTACTTATTTAGCCATATTTGCATTGCAAATCAAGTGCAAAACCAAAGAAGCAAACTTTGGACACCAAACACGTCTTGGTTGAATGGCTACACATGGGAAAACATGTCAACTTCTTTTTGGAGAAACCATTCATTTGGAAAGAATCCCTCTAAATTCAGTGTTTCTCACCAGTAATGTGTTGCAGCCACCCACAATGGTGAGTCCCAGACAGGAGTGTCCTTTACAGATATCTATGATATTTATACAGCCAGGGATGATGGGACATGTCAGGGGGTCTGATCTCACACTGCATGCAGAACAGTAGGTGGAGCTCTGTACTCCAGAGGCAGATGGATTGATCATGGAACTACAGTAGGATTGCTTATGGTGAATACTATGTGTATGACTGGCTGCTGTGTTGTGAGATATGGGTGGAACATGATGTGATGTGGTTGCTGTGATGTGAGAGAATGAAGGAGCAGGGTCATGTAGAGTTTTGTGATTGGATGAGGCGATGAGAGAAACTGGAGGATTGTTACTGCGACTCTTGGAGGGACAAGGCTTCTGATGATCTAATCTCATCCTTTCTTCCTAGAAAGAAAGAATGAATGACTGAGATGTTTCATTGATCGGTATGTACAATAAGTCTGAACCTGTATTTGTGTTTGTATTTACCTGAATTACACTTGCGTTCTGCTTACGCTCTTTATTCGTACTGATATCCACATCCAAGGGTGAGGTGATAGTGCTGTTTTCTTCCTAATCACAACGGATCACAACTCGAACAGTCATACATGGTGACAAACCTTACTCGGTGTGTGTGTAACTAAGAATTGTTCATTTGCTTTTAATTCCATTTGAATGGCTGTTATGTTAATGTGAGTGCTTGTGAACATTACCTCCATTATCGATCCTGTTGCTGTGTGCTTTAGTGGAGCTTTATTCCTGATGAGTCAATCATAAACATATAAACTAGACATACAGTCTACTAAAAAATTACTGGCACGGCTATTGGTAAAAATGATTAGATTGTAAAATGCGCTAATGATATTTTGACTCCGACCCCCAACCCCCCCGCCCCACCCCCCAAAAAGAAAAAAATACTTCACAGAGACTTGGATGGTGGATGCTCCACCAATAATAATTATAATGTTCAATAATGTGAAGTTTAACAAACAAAAATATATCATTGTCGATATGGTGACGTTTTCTGTTAGATGATATTTATTTAACATTTATGGAAGGCTCTTCTTATCTGAACACTGGACTACTGCGATGCACTACTCTCAGGCCTCGCAGCCAGCTCCTTCAAACCCCTTCAGATGCTGCAGAATGCAGCAGCGTACCTCGTCTTCAACCAGCCCAAAAGAACCCATGCCACGACCCTCTTCGTCTCCCTCCACTGGCTTCCTGTAGCCGCCCGCATCAAATTCAAGGCCTTGATGCTCACCTACAAGACCTTGTCTGGAACAGCACCCGCCTACCTCAACACTCTTCTTGAGGTTTACGTTCCCTCACGCAATCTGCGATCGATTAACAACCGACGTTTAGTAGTGCCTACTCGGGTCCCTTTCCAGAACCTTCACACTAACTGTCCCTCGTGTTGGAATGAGCTTCCAACCTCAATCCGGATCTTCAAAAAATGCCTAAAGACCCACCTCTTCCATGAACAAGGCTTAACTAACCCCTAACTTATCCCCTGGTCCCCCTTTTAAAAAAAATTCTGCACTTACACTGGTGCTTACACCTCTACTCTTTGCATTTTGCTCCTCTAGAACGCAATTAAAAATCTTGTATGGTAGCACTGTGTATTGTTCTGTACTACTGTACAGACTACTGTATTGTTCTCTGCTTGATATATCGGAGAATCTATCAGAATCCGAGGGGCAGCTGTTGCCCAGGGACCGGTTGTCCACTGATTGAGATCCCATGCCTCCACATGCCGAAGTGCCCTTGGGCAAGACACTGAACCCCAAGTTGCTCCCGGTGGCCAGCTAGCGCTTTGCATGGCAGCTCTGCTACCACTGGTGTGTGTGTGTGTGGGTGTGCATGTACGTGTTGTGCTTCACCTGATCAGTACAATCTTCACTTTAGATGAAGCACTGTTGATAACAGCAGCTGCATTCTGATAACTCTGACCATATAAAACCTGCCCATTTATCTGCAACACACACGCACACACAGCCTGAGGTGAGCATGAAAGCTGTGTAACGAACAGTATAAAAGCTATAGGTCAGAGGTTATGCACTCACTTCTAACAGCTCATCTCCAACACTGATTTGCCCATCAGCAGCGGCGGCTCCGTCGGGTTGTATTTCTGATACGTACACTGGCATTCTTCCATCTCTTCTCCCTGACACACACACTCCCAGACCAGAGCTGTGTGTGCTGCAGTCCAGCTCTACCAGTTTCAGCTCTCCAGGCAAACTGCCATATTTCTGTAACGTATGACCTACATACACACATTGCAAATCACATACGGTCGTGTGGAAAAAGTAAGTACACCCCACGAACTGTTTCTTGAGGTTTTGACATATGTGGACACATCAGTATTTAATCTTTAGTTTAAAAAGGACGTATAGATAAACATTGATATAGAACGAAAAATGGAAATTTGACTTTGTAATCATTTGAAATGATGATTAAAAAATAAAATAAAAAAGTAAATGAAATGTCATTTTTTTCTGATGAAAAAGTAAGTACCCCTCTGGCGTCAGTACCTTGTATTGCCCCCTTTGGCAGAAACAACTTCATGTAGGGATTTCAAATCATTGTCTACTAGTCTCTGACATCTACTGGGAGAATTGTTTGCCCACTCCTCCGTGCAGAATTCTTTCAACCGTGCAATGTTTGACGTGTTTCTTGCATGTACAGCCTGTTTCAAACCCCCTACAGCATTTCAATGGGATTCAGATCTGGGTTTTGACTAGGCCCTCCATTTCTTCCTTTTGAGCCATTCCTTGTTGGATTCATTTGGTCCGTTATCCGGTTGGTTGGTCCACTTCTTCAGCTTCAACTTTTTGACAGATGGCCTCACATTCTCCAATGATTACAAGTTGGCGAAACCCTGAGGCAGCAAAGCGGCCTCAAATCATAACATTTCCACCACCATGCTTTAAAGTTTGTATGAGATTCTTTTGATCGAATGCTGTCTTTGGTTTTCGCCAAACATGGCTTCTGGTACCTTGACCAAACAACTCTATCTTTTGACTTGTCTGTTCATTACACAATGTTTCAGAAGGCCTGGTCCTTGCCTAGATATTCTTCAACAAATTTTAGTCTTGTCCTGATGTTCTTTGTAGAGAGCAAAGGCTTCCTCCTGGTGCACCTCCCATGTAAGTCAAATGTGTGCGGTCTGTTTCTAATGGACGAGGCATGCACTTTGACATCAACAGTGACCACAGCTGCATGCAGATACTGTGATAAAATTCTGGGCTTCTAGGAGACTTCTTTTAGCATCTTATGGTCTGCTCTCAGGTTGAATTTGCTTGGGAGGCTTGGCCTGGACAAGTGGTTTTAACTCTTCTTCACTTGTACATGATAGTGGACAATGGAATGATTGATTTCCAATATTTTGCAAATCTTCTTTAACCCCTTCCCAGATTCAGCGGCATCCACAATGTTCTTTCTGAACGTGTCAGAAAGCTCTTTTGATCTAGGCATGATGATAGCACACACAACAATACCAACATGCCAGAGCTATATCTCCCTGCAGTTCTCACCTGGTGGCCCACTGAAGCTAGGCAGGGTTGAGTCTGGCCAGTATCTTGATGGGAGACCACCTGGGGAAAATTAAAGTTGCTGCTGGAAGTGGTATCAGTGAGGCCAGCAGGAGGCGCTCATGCTGTGGTCTGTGTGGGGGCCTAATGCCACAGTATAATGACATGGACCCTATACTGCAAAAACAGCACTATCTTTTGAATTAAACATTAAACCGACGTCCTTACTCTCTGTGGTCATTAAAAATCCCAGGACACTGTCTGGGTGAAATTCCCCCATTAGCCCTTCCCTATCATTGCCCTCTAATAATCACCATTCCTGAATTAGCTACATCACTCTCTCCTCTCCAGTAGTAGCTGGTGTGTGGTGGGAGTTCTGGAGCAATATGGCTGCCATATTTACAATTACCATACAGACTTGAAACTTGAAAATGGAGTGTTCACACACAAACAACACACAAACACACACTTACCCCAGTATGACACTTGTCCCCGTTGGCAGTGCTGTGTATTCTCAGATGGCCCACTCAGTCTTTCTAAAACATTTTTGGATGTGACTCCATCAGTTAACAGGCTGACAGACCCTGAGGGCAGCCTTAAGGGAGGCGGAGCCAAGTGTGATGGAGGTTTTTTCAGCGAACTGTTTCCTGTAAGCTAGTATAGATCGATATACCTGCATTTTAATTTCTAAATACTAAAACACACGTATGGTTTCCTGTTTCTATTCAAAAACCACAGGTGACACAAACATTTCTCTTCAATCATAAATAGATAGATAGGGGTAATAAACCTTATATGGGATAGGGCTGCAAGGAGTGGATGGGGACAGGCATAGACCGTGGGCATCCTCATACAGCTACAGGATCAAAAAATATAAAAGATTAATACTAAGTCACAGTACACACTAAAACATTAAACGAGCACGTACCAAGTGATTTTGTCGGGATGATTGGTCTTCACTGCTCGTGACAAGGTTTAAAACCTGTTTGAAAGAAAACGTACTCTGGTGGGGTGTGTTTTAATGCTCATTTTACAAAACGCACCTTACTTTTAAATTAGAAGTGAATGAGGTTGGAGAAATTTGTGTGTGTGTGTGTGTGTGTGTTACCTGTGTGCTCTGCACTAACAGTTCCACTTTGTCCCCTGCCTGTCGAATCGCCTCCACTGCTTCTTCATGAGTGAACTCACTCACGTCCACACCTCCGACCTAAAACACGGATATCGAACCCCCACACACCACACTTCTCAGTGTCACACTGACACCTCTAGCGTATGTCAGGGTGTGTAGATGTCCGTTTATTTACTGTGCATGAGTCACTAGAGTAGCGAATCATAAGTAGGAAACCAGAGATGTGGATTAAGTGATAAATAAGCAAACCACATTACTCACGCGCACACAAAAAATTGTAAAATTTTTTTAAAGTAGGCTACTTTTAGTGTAGAAATGCTCGTCACTGTGGCGCTAGCTTCAAGGATAGGGCCTTCAAAGTAGCTTATAGAGGAACATCATTCACGTTCAGAATTAGTCCTCAAGGACTGCTGTTGGAGCACTGAAAGCCTGCTACTTTTATTTATTAAATTTTTTAACAATTTTTCATTTTTTTTAATTAAATCTTTACAGAGTCGTTCTCTGACAGTGTTAAAGCTTTCAAGAGCTTCACAGTATTCGTTCAAAACCGATCAGCCAGAATATGGGAAGGATTTGAAGGCTAAGAGAGAGAGATTTATTTATTTATTTATTTTTTACAAAAGTTCATTTAAAATGTATTGTAGCGCTAATGTAGTGTTACGTAAAAGGCTCTGGATATTCTCAGTGCTTTGTAAGACCAGCAGAGGGTGCCAGTGTTCCTGATTCACTTCTGTACACACCTGTAATATTTGATCTCCAGGTGTCAGTGTGTTATTCCTGGCTGCTGGACTGTTCTCGGAGACGTGTTTTATAAAGATGCCCCGCCTCATTTCTCCGTTGCGAAGGCGTCGGCCCATGCCCCGCCCCCCGATCACACCGATGCCAAGACTTTCTCCATTTGTCCTGATCAGTGTCACCCTGAGAAACATGTAAATACACGCACAGCGATTATTACGTTCGTGAAAGACGAGAAATATACACGAGTCTATGTGTTTATCGTACCTCCTGGGACGACTCCATGAATCCTGATCACGTCTTTGCTTCTTGTCGTCCGTCTCTTCTCTTCTCCATCCTTCTGCATGCGGTGCATCTCTCGCCTGCTTTTCCTGTGCATCTTTTCTCTCTCCGTTGTGTCTGTAGCTTAGCGGGGTTGTATTTGCTGCTCGTTGCTTCTCTGTTCCTCCAAAGGATTTTTCAATCACTCTTGCTCCTTCTACTCGGGTTTGTTCAGAAATACATCTCCTAAAAACGCAGTCATCATTCATATTTAAAAATGCATACATATTGAAAAATATTTAGGTGAAAATATTCAAGTCCTATTTTAGAACTTTTTGCGTGTTAGTGTATTTACTTTTTTTCCTTACCACTTTGTAAATTCTGTGTCAAGAGTTTTATGTCCATGAAAGGATTGGGCAGTAGTGGCTTGGCCCAGTTTCAACTCCTGTTTTGATTGGGCGCCAGTGGCTTGGTCCAGTTTCGGCTCCTGTTTTGATTGGATGACAGTGGCTTGGCTTGCCTTGACATCTTGTTTTGATTGGATGGCCCGGTGCATGTCAAGGAATGCAGCAGGTACATATGTCACACTGCCAATACGAGAAGATAAATTCATCAAGTCACAGGTAAGCGAAAGCAAGTAAACTGGCAGTAAAATGGAAGGTATGACAGATATGATTGCCAAGTCTGTTGGTTTTCCCATGAAATTGGGGAGATGTGGGCTGATGATTATTTTTTTTTTTTTTTTTTTGTGGCTTGGGGAATGTACAGTAGTCTAAGCCAATTCCCATGCACCAGCCAGCTCTTCCCTATCATACGACAGCTACCACTCTGGAAGGTGAAGGCTATGATGCGTTTTCTCCGAGACACGTGAAGCCAACTATTCACTCGGAGGAAACCCTCTTCCGCATACAGAAGCTCACAGATGATCGCGCCCAGTTTTGGACTCCGAGCCACAGATGACTGTAGCGTTGTCGGGATTCGAGCTCACAATCTCCAGACATTAGGGTTATCACTCTTCTGTCGCACCAATTGGGAGCTCTGTTCCACACATTTTCGTGTTTTCCCAAACCTGAACCAAATAATTAGCTCGTTAACGGCACTTCCTGAGTTTAAATGTGTGTCTTAGAGCTGGGAAAACTGCGGGCACGGGGTACTACAGGACCAGTGCTGGGGAACCTGAGCGTTAGATCAGAAGCGCTGGAGCATGGTTGTAGGGCATTAGAGTGGGAGATCAGCTAGGGGTTTACGTTTGGACATATTTCATCACAAGCTTTGACGCTGAACTGCCACTGAGATCAAATGCAGTGGCGTAAATTATGTAGCGTTTTGTCGAAAGGCAGCGGATGAGAGTAAAATTAGCACATCAGTGTTTTCGCCCTTTTTTTTTTCTTTTTTTTTTAAACCATAGTGGCTGCTTTCCGGAACATTTCATTTCTTATTTAGTAAAATCCATGACAAATGGTTCTCATAAAACAGCAACCTTCACACCGCTTGTGTTAGGTGAACTCGGCTCTGAACTGTTTTCTTACAAAACAACAAGAAAACGTGTTTTTTTCCTCCTGGGATGATATGTATGGTCTTTGTACAATAGATGTAAGAACTACAGAGATCTTTTTGGCTATTTATTTGTTCATCATTACGTCTGTAATGCCTGTGGATAAACACAGGACGCATACGTTTCCATCGGCTTTCAAACATCGCGATACGATCACGTTTCTAGGGCATGAATTGTTGTCGTTAGGCTATAATGGGCAATTTAACCGGAATTGTCCATCATGCTTTCTTTGGACTTTTGGATTCTCTTTTTCATTCTAACCAGCTCCCAGTGAAGAAGCTATACCCAGAGGATGTGATGCGACCCGTCAGAACAAACCGTAGAGGCTGTTTTAAAAACAAACGTCCATCGTTTTGTGTTCGCGAAAAGTATTTCGACGTTCTCTGGACGTTCTCGGAGACCGCTTAATACGGTACTGCTGAAAAGAAACGCTCTAAAGGAAATTGTGCAAGAAAAAAATCGAGCTTTATTAGCAGAAATGTAACTGAGTACGAGTTCAAAGGAATATTTCATTTAATCAGGTGCAGTACACATTTCTGTAAATTAGTACAACCACTTTGCATGTATAGTAGTGTGTGTGTGTGCGTGTGTACATACCTGAGCTCGGGTCCAATAAGTGAATGTCTGCGTAGCATAGCTCTAGCCTGTGTATTGGTGAGATTGGTGGTTGGTTCTCCATTGAAGGCTAGGATTCCGTCTCCCACTTTCAGTCTGCCATCTTTACTTATAGCACCTCCGCTAACCACTGAACGGATGAATACACCTGCGCCATCTCTTAGAGCACTCACCGTCATACCTACACACACAGACATGCACATACATACACGCTCATAAATATATATATATATATATATATATATATATATATATATATATATATATATATATATATATATATATATATATATATATATATATATATATATATATAAATATACATACATATGTGTGTGTGTATGTATGTGTGTGTGTATATATATATATATATATATATATATATATATATATATATATATATATATATATATACACACATACATATATATGTATGTATGTATGTGTGTGTGTGTGTGTGTATATATATATATATATATATATATATATATATATACACACACACACACACATATATATATATATACACACACACACATATATATATATATATATATATATATATATATATATATATATATACACACACATACATACATATATGTGTGTGTGTGTGTGTATATATATATATATATATATATATATATATATATATATATATATATATATATATATATATATATATATATAGACAGAGAGAGAGGGGCACACACGTTCACTGTTCACTCTATTAGGTACACCTGTACATTTCTGCAGTTAGTCAACCAATCTAACCAACCAATCATGTGACAGCAGCACGATGCATAAAATCAATCAGACCCAGCGTCAGTTAATGTTCACATCAAATGTCAGAATGAAGAGAAAGTGTGATCTCAGTAGCTTTAGCCATGGCAGGGTTGTTGGTGTCCGATGGGCTGGTTTGAGTATCTGAGTCAGAAACTACTGATCTCCTGGGATTTTCAGTCTCTAGCGTTTACACAGCGTGGTGCGAAAGGCAAAAAACATTAAACGAGTGACGGATCTGTGGGTGGAAACGCCTTATTGATAAGAGAGGTCTGAGGAAAATATGCCAGGAGGGATATAGGAACTCAAGTAACTTCTTGGCTGACAGGGAATGGAATCTGACGTGGTTTTCGAACTCATTCACTTCACGGTTGACGTGTTGTGTGTTCTGAGATGCCTTTCTGCTCACTCCGGTTGCAAAGAGTGCTTGTTTGAGTTACTTTAGACTTCCTGTCAGCTCAGACCGGTTTTCCTCTGAACACTTTGTAATATTCCCATTACAGTACAAAGTGTTAGTCTATCTCATGTCCGTGTCTATGTGGAGTGTCTATGTTCCAAATTACTTCATCCTCTTATGTTCAAAATATAAAATATAGCACAAGTACTCGTAATGCAGAGCTGTATTTGGTCTCGGAAAGCTGTATGAACCAAAAGAACGCCCACCACACACCAGCTGTTAGTGGAGAGGAGATGAGAGTGATTCAGAGATGGAGATTATTAGGGGGACATGATAAATAAAGGCCAATGGGGGGGATTTCGCCAGGACACCAGGGTTATGCTGTTTTACGAGAAGCGTCCTGGGATTTTTAACGACCACAGAGAGTCAGGACCTCCGTTTAACGTCTCATCCAAAAGACAGTGCTGTTTTTACAGTATAATGTCCCTGTTTTTATACTATGCCCCACACAGACCACAGGGTGAGCGCCCCCTGCTGGCCTCATTAATACCACGTCCAGCGGCAACCTTAGTTTTCCCCAGGAGGTCTCCCATCCAGGTACTGGCCAGACTCAACCCTGCTTATCCAGGCAAGAATTGCAGGGACATATGGCTCTGGCCGTATCTGATGTTTAATCGGTTTTATTTACCTGTCCAGTGCTTTGATTGGCAAATCTTTCCTTGTGTTGGACTGCTTCATGTTGCTCTTCTTTACCTCATGCATAATCCCTAACCACCTCCCCACCTCATGTGTGCTTTATGTATGAATGAAATGAAATAGGATTACACTGCCGTGCTTGCTAGAAGAATGGGCTATACTTAACATGTCATGTGTACTTATTTAGTTAATTCAATAGAAATCTCATGTCAGGTTTATTAAGATACTACAACCAGCAAATTAACCCATCTGAGCTTCTGGTCTCGGCCTTGACATGGACAAGGTCAGTGGTTTTCAAAGTGGGGCCAGCAGGGGGCACCCGGGGGGCCTCAACAATTTGGTGTGAAAAATAAATTCTCACTCTGACAACCACACACACACACACAATCGATTCCTAATATGATGTAAGATGTAATTATTAATTAAAAAAAAGGGGGGGGGGGTATATTCAGAAGTCTGTATTTTTTTTTAATGTGTTTTAAAGACATCTTGCAAAAGGGGGGCCTCGGTCAAATGTTAACGCCATTTGTGCGGCCTTGCCCTGGAAAAGTTTGGAAACCCCTGGACTAGGTCACGTGCGGTGTTGGTCTTGTCTTGGTCTTGTCCTCCGGTCATATAACAGTCAGTAACCACCTGAATGTAAACGGCGTAATGTTGTGTCCATACATGGAACTTACATGGAACAGAAAGTACAAACATAGACCTTGGTATTAGTCAGTAGTTTGTACTTAGCACTAGCCTTTGTACAAAGCATCAAATATTATTGTAGAAATTACGTATTTTTTACTCATTAAGTTAGAAACAAGTAGCTACTTCCATTAATACAGCTATTACATTATATACTTAAATAACCAACATACAAGGACAGTATTTGTAATGACTCCATATTAACCTGTAGTAGTTCTACCACTATTTCTATTCCCACGTTCTCTACATGTTTCTGTATATCCAAGATTGGCTTCCCAGACAGTTCTCATATAGTTAATGCGTTTCTCATAGATTTCTAGCTCAGACCAGAGCTGCTCCACATCTACCATATCTAGAAATTCTACAGCACCGCAGAGCATCAAAGGCATCTTCTGTGCATTCTTCTAGGGTGATTAATTCCCGTTGAACCGTGTCAGACGTCTCATTTATCAGCTGAAACGTCCCTGCTGATTTCATCTCACCCTTCTGAAACGTGTTTCTGTTTATTTAATATCGACATTTGTTTTTTTCCAGTGCGGTATTTAAATGAATGTTAATACGTTTACATCTGAGGTATTTTGTATGTGTATTTTTGGTCATGAAACATTTCGTAAGAACTCTTTTAGTAATTGCAAAAAAAAAAAAAAAATTATTAAAAATGAAATACAGAATATTTATTCATTGGATCATTTTCTTCTGGGAAAATACAAGCTAAGAATCCAATAACAAAACAATAATAGCACATCACAGTCAGAAAAGACAGAAAAAATGAAGACCCACTCCAAGATTTATCCATCTAATCGAATCTAAATCTTTACAGCAAGATGAAAAAAACAAAACAAAAAAACCCCACAATACATAACGGATGATGATAACGTATGGTCCAGTATAATCTCATCGAACAATACGACGATCTGCAAGTCACTTGTTATTTTTGATGTTAAATTAAAACGACGTGTGCCAAGATTGATGAATTAAACCATTTTCAGCTGTCAACTTTAATCTCAAGCCCAATTAATATTCATTTGCATGTAATACTTCGACAAATACGGAATACTAAAGAAAAACCATAGATTTCCCTTTACAGGTCTAATGCACGGAGAGTCTCGCTTTATTTGACGTTCTAGCAGGTGAATTAAATTCTACACATAACGTTTTCTTTCTTATTTTCAAAGACGTATTAAGCGTCGTCTATAGTCTCGCATAGAGAACCAAGTAGAGCCAAATATACTTCTAATAAACCTTTTGATGAAGGGAAAGCTCTTATAATTCAGTCAGAGTCATCACATGAAATGTTGATCCTTAATAATTCAAATATATTTCTCCCCAAGCACTTGGGTATATGAACATGAAGACAAATATCTAATTAGATACTGTCAAAGAATGATGAAACGAACATCATTAAGTCGTATGGTATGCAATTTCCAAATTAGCCTTTGGGCAACACAGTGAATTCGTTCAGTATTAAGATGAAATGACGTAACCTTGTAACCTCAATTAATAAGCACCTGTTTTTGTAAACACATTCGTTGAGATTGTGAAACTGCTTATATTTTCTTTCAGATAAATCTTCCGTCGTGTAGCGAACAACCGAAAAAATTTCCTTTGACGTCGTCATCATAATGCATTTCATTGTGTACTATTAGAACGATCGTTCATATGGTGTTTTGTGAACCATAGTTCACCCCGTTGACCCGTGTGCACACCATGACCGGTGTAAACATACCCAGGCTGGCATTGCCCCTGAACACAGTGATGGTCTTCTCGAGGCCTGTAGATTGATGGACTTTACAAATTGCCTCCATGCTGCTGCTCTGCAGATCTTCTGCAAAATAAATCACAGCACAAGTCAATCCAGCAAAGGAGATAGTGATGCTGCACAAAACCAACAAGTCTGTATAAATCAAGAAACTGACAAATTATTTATTTATTTATTTATTTATTTATTTATTATGGAAACCAACATGAGGCATGCTTCATTTTTATTCGATTTCTCCTTTAAAAAAAAAAAATTCATTGTTTTTTTTTTTTTTTTTTTTTCCCCTAAGGAAGAAATCCATCCAATCACTGACCACCGAGTCGAAGCTAGCATGTTTGTGTAATCTCAATCTAGGCTAAATTCCTCCAAAATATCTTCATAGTGAGAAATTAAAAATGAAAATGATGTATTTACAAAGGGGGTTCCTTTCATCTCTGAAAGCCTGCAGGTTAACTTTAGGAAGCAGTATTATATGCAGCTAGAAATTCAACAGTACCAAAATCTATCAACGGCACTTTCTGTTACAGGATGATTAATACGTGTTTCAGAGACGTTCCGTGATCAATAATATCCTTTAGTATTCAGTTAGCTAGCAGAGATCTCAGCAGTTGAACATTTTGTAATACAGTCCTGTTTTACAAACCAAGGACACAACGTAATTGATGGGCGGTTTTTGATCTAGCATTTTGTCTAGCGAAATGAAAGGCAACGTTTTTCCAAACTGTACGCGTAGATTATCTTTTAAAAAGCACAGATTTGTTAACAATTTGTGCATGTAAACTTTGTTCATCCTGAAAGTCACTTTGAAAACAATAATTGCATGCACATTAATATGACGGAAAGGCAGGTATTAAATTTGTATAACATTTTTTTCCCCCCCGGTATTTTAGTCATTTAAAATGGAAATCTCATCTGTTCAGGGTCTGTGGCGTTAGTCAAAAGTGGTAACATCTCCACACGAAGCGTCAGTCCGAAATAAAACATAACCACTTCGAACTGATGTTTTATTTATTAACTAATCACTAATAATTAAGCAGGTTGTATGCTTATCCAGACCTT